>NC_060897.1:7215935-7245935 GCF_014805685.1 Silurus meridionalis
TGTTTCACTCCAGTGAGCAGTATTATAATTAAAGTATATTAAAGTATTATAATTAAACAGCTAAACATGTGATGAGAGAAAGTAGTTGTCATCAATGTTTCAGATTAAAAATTAGAATATGGTGGATTTGTTTGGGGCTTTTTTTCTTTTTTTTTTCTCTGTAAGTGGACAATGTTTATATATAGGGGTTTAACAGTAACGTATTAAATGGCCGGCCGTACATTTGTTTAGTCTTCGACTCGCACAGCGTTTTTTTTAAATAATAATTAAACATGAAAATATCCACAACAATGCCAGGGGTATAAAAAAGAAACTAGAGTTAGCGCAGTGTCACTGTGGCTCTTCGCCGCACCGGTAATAAGATCTTGTTTTGCGCATGCATTAAAACGCTAAAGAATCCATAGCGCTGGTGTTGGCCACTAACTAGGAAGTAGCACTATGGATTCTTTAGCATTTTATGTCCAGCTTCAAGAATTTCTCTTAAAAGAAGAAAAACCTGACAATTCCACATTTCGAGGGAGTGAATGAATGAGCGATGGGAGGAATGAAGACATTTGTTAAAATCTGCTGAAATAAATAACAGTTATGTAGATCATATCTTTAGAAAATTTAATATTAAATGTAACACACACATACACACTTGCATACACAACTTTATTATCCAAATGGGGTTCACAAATGTAAATTATTTAATTTTCCCATTTATTTAATTTTATTTATTCAATTTTATTTGTGCCAATTTAATTGATCAGTTTAACCAAAACGAACCAAATGCGCTGTACCATAAACCTTTGTCAAATATTTTATATATATATATATATATATATATATATATATATAACATTTTTTTTTTTCTGGTCTCTCTCTCTCTCTCTCTCTCTCTCTCTCCCTCCCTGTCTCTACTTTTTTGTGCACTCCATCATTCTTTCTTCCTCAGGTGAAGGATCATCTCTTTCTCCTCTCAAGCTCAATGGGAGTGACCGGTCTAAACTTGTCCCCTCCCTCCCAGACAGTCCCAGCCACAGCTGGATGCCATCTCCTATGCACGACCCCCAGTGGTACCCCAGTGACTCTAGTGACTCAACTCTAGGATGCCTGCTCTGTGAGTGTCTTAAACGCCAAACTAATAATCATAAAACGGCAAGGGCACTTGTGCTGCAAACTGAACCTCTACAATTACATGGACTCATGAACTAATCTGACTTCTGCCTCTGTTTCCTCTGTGCAGCGAGTTTGACGTCACCAGATAAAACCCGGAGAACTGCCCACCACCCTGCAGGGTCCTCTAGTGGTACAGCCTTACTTGGGCCGAGTTTGCTTGACAGTAACTCTCATGATTCTTTTCAGGCGCGTGGCCTTCCTGATGCTGTTGAGGTACTAACCATTTTCTTTACATGCTCACCCTCAGTCTTCTTCTAATGTGTCACTTCAGTGTTAACATGTAGTATGGAATTAGCAAAGGTTTGGGATGTTTCAGCCCCCTTTATAATATAACAGCCTGGGATTAAAATGCAATTTATTGAAGCTCTGTCTGATTGGATGGAGACCATCAGTGAACATTAGTTTTAAAGTACTGCCACAGATTAATAATTAGCTAAAGGTCTGGGCTTTAACCGGGTCACTGGTTTTGGATCAGTCCAGTGTCGCTTTGGCAATATGTCTAGTGTCATTGTTGGGTTGAAAAGTGAACCTCCATCCTAGTTTGAAATTTTTCACAGATAAGAACAGAATTGCCCTGATGATCCCACCACTGTGATGTTTTCAGTATTATGAGCAGGTTTCCTTCAAATATAGCACTTTTTTGCGTGTTGACTGAGTCTCAGATGGATTGCCACAGCTTGTGGATTGTCTGAGCTGCTGCTGCCCTTTGAGATTCGAATCTGTGACATATCTCTCTGTCTAAAATACAAATAAAGCTCCTTTGGAGTTCCCTTTGTCTCCTTTATTGCTTTTCTAACTAATGCCCTACTCTCCAATGGTCTCCTGGAGGCAGAGCTGCTCAGCCATTTTACTTTTTCATTTATTTATATATTTATTTTAATCTGATGACACCTGGATGCAATAGAAATAATTAGAATGTTTCACAGCAGTGAGGTTTATTTTATCTTGGTTATTAACACTATATATTTTTTTTTTCTCCCTTTATTTCAAGATGATGGTGAGGATCTGGACATTCCAGAAAACATTTCACTGTAGAATTTGCTGAAGTTAAAGAGTGAATACTGTGCATTGCTTTCAAATGTGAGATCGCAACATTTAGAATGACCGATGATGTTCAAAATGTGTCCATAAATGGTTGCAGAGGTGCACTGATAGCGAAGGTTGAAACGCTCTATTTAATGACATTAGATTAAATATATAGTCCATATACACTTTATGATGTATGAATAGTCTTGTCAGAGCTGATACCTGAGACCAGGGGGCGTCCAGTCTTTTCCATAAAGGGCCGGTGCGGGTTCAGGTTTTCATTCCAATCAAGCAAGTCGACACCAAATTCTACTTTTTTAAATCGAATGATTTTCATTTTAAATGACTATCCGGTGTGGACCTTAAATAGGATGAATAAAAACCTGCAGCCACACCGGCCCTATGTGCAAAAGATTGGACACCCCTGCCTAGAACTGTTATTTGCTTCAGGACAATAATAAACGTTTTGTAATGTTTTTATTGTAAATGGAAAATTACTTATGCCAACTGTGCTTACAAGTATAAGGCTGACTGACAGACTGACTGAACTGCATCTAAATATAGTAATGGATTCATTCTAAATCCTCTTCATACTTCCTGGTTATCCAGGTGGATAATCAGCTGGCCTGCATGATGAGCGAAAACAGCGTCGACTACATCGCCCGCTTCAACGACCTCGCCCAAGAGCTGTCAGTCTCCGAGACGAGTCTCCCTCCTCCATGAACCCGAGGTGGAAGAGTGAAGAGAAGACGAGGATCAGCAAGAGAGCTCCGGTCAGAAGGAGAGAATTCTGCGATTCACTCTGTCTGATGTGCAATAAAGACTGTCGTGATCCATGATAATCAGGATCATGCCTGTGCATGTGTATGGGTGAGGGTGCCTGCCCGTTATTTTGTGGCGTGCGTTTTCTCGAGCCACATCTGGGCCACTTTTTAAACTAATTTGTTTACAAAGCAACCTCATGTATAGAAATTTGCCATATCAGAACAAATATCGCTTCCTGTCGTTCTGTTCACTTCCTTTTGTCCGTACAATGCGAGAGCAAACCAAGGCTGCTGCTCAGCCGTTTTTGTCTTTGTGACATTGTTACATCATTGATTGATTATGGACAGATCCAGAATGTTCTTCTGAAAAAAGCCATAGGACCGTGTACATAGTACACAACATCCATGTACAGTCTATCTTTATAATCTGATCAGCTTTGCCAAATTGAATTTAAGTTTCATAACACACTGCTGGAAGCCCTCCCCCCATTCAACCCCTAATCATGAAAAATATTAGAACTAATTGGAAATTCTTGCAACACTAACAAAATGCTAAGCAAGAATAAACTTGGCTATATTAGAAAATGTATGTTAATCTATTACTTCGAGACTCCCTAAATTTAGTAATAAAGTAAATGATTTCCTTACGGTTTGCTGTTTGACATTCAACACTACCTTTTTTATTGAATGCAGTTTTTATAGAAGCTGGTGATTTAGATTGTCGTGAGCCTTCTGTTGGTGATGGAAATGAATGTTTTTATTGTAAATAGACCATAACGAATTTAATGCATTGACTGTGCTTTTATAACAAACTGTAAATTATTTGAATTATTTATTTAATTTACATGTTGCGATTGTTTTTTTTGTTTTGTTTTTTATTCATTCAGAACCCATCAATGAGCTTGTTTTCAAAACATTAATGTATTTGTACAAAAAGGGTTTTATGCCACCATGTAAATATAAATTTCCCACAAAGCTGTATTTTTGGATTTCGCTTGTTTTCTTTGACCTAATTTATTGGGTTTTTTAAATTTTTTTATTAAGGATAATATAGACAGACACAATTAATCATTTTTGAGTAAATACTACTCCTACTTGGGTATTTTTATTACTTAGTCAATGCCTAAAATCTAGTTATACATCTTAAGTAACGCTTTGAGTCAGACTTTTTAAGCAAGTTTTGCAAATGATGGCAGAAACTAACATCATAACAGATGAGGTTTAGAAGGTGAGTGAACTTCTACATTTAGTGCCATCTACAGATAAGCCTTAAATTCTCGTATTGCGCATGCGCAGCAATAAGCGTGGCTTTAAGTTTGCTTCTTAAATGCTCCGCCCTACTTTTGTTCCTATTGGCTAGTCGATGCCACGCCCTCTCGCTACTTCCGTATTGCTCACATGGGTCCTGCCTTGAGGTCAGTAGCACAAATATAACTAATATTTTAATGTTCTTGCGTTTTCAGTGCTATTAGCGACATCTCCGATTAGTTTTTTTAAATACTATAATTTAAAATCATTACATCAGATTTTAGTTTTAGTGACAGCGAGTGCGCGAGACATGGCTAGCTGAATGAGTTAGCTTGTTACTGTGGACGGTTGGTAAGTAAGTGAGCAGGCAGGTAGTTTACATGACTACAACAAAGTACAACCAACTAGATGTAAAAAAAATAATAAAGAATATTTAAAAAAAATATATAATAGAGTAGTGCAGTCAGGTGATAATCTGAGAACTGCACATTAAGGTTTATTAACGAGGGAAAACATTGCAAGATAATATGCGGTTTCTATGTAGATGATGATGATGATGATGATGATATATACATGTGGGAACTTAAATAACAGTACCTAAGGTGCACCAGTTATATACGTTATAATATTAATCAAAAGAGAGAATGAAAGTGCATGATCATATCAATGATGAGGTGGACAATCCAAAAGACTGCATTGATGTGATTTTAACAGAATAATTTTATGGTAAATAAATACAGAACAGACTGTGTGTAATGCTGGAGAAGGAGAAAATACTCGTGTGTGCGGGTGGTCTTTAAAAAATATATAATAAATGACTAAAAATAAATACACGTATGTATCTAATGCACAAAAGCAACAGTGGCAACTGTAAATAAAACAAAACGATTTACAGTCACAAGTTGAAACAAAATTATTATTTTTTTTTTTTCATAACATCGTTTTAGTTCTGAAAAGTTCCTTGTTTGTGTCCATGTTCATCATTTACACATAAAGTCAAACTCAAACATGTTAATTTTCAATATTAACAATTTATATTTACTTTTTACCTGCAGGCTTTTGCGGACGTGAGTGGGATAAAACTTCATAATTGCTGGTGGGAAAAAGTAAAATTTTCGACCGAACACTCCGTCCCGTGCAAGTCTTTACCTCAGGGGAGTCCCCAGTATTGGACTAGTCTTCTTGATGAAATATTAACAAAATAAAAATCGATTTTAAACTATCGCACAAATGGTAAAAGCACATATTGTACCAAAATGAAACTGCAAATTGTTCTTTTTTTTATTAACCGCCCAACTGAATGGAATTGTGTGAAGGAAACATCTGGCCAGTTGTGTACTGTATCCTTTTCCCTGCTTCATACAGCCACCAACATGTGTTTTATTTCTAATACTTTGTTACCTAGGAGGAGGAACTGATTTCATGGCCAGGACTTAGAAAGCTAAACTGCTAAACTCTCTCTCTCTCTCTCTCTCTCTCTCTCTCTCTCTCTCTCTCTCTCTCTCTAAAATTTGAAACATCGCAGAATATGCAGGATCTTCACTACTATAGGATCACTGCTGCATGTAGTCTTTATCAAGAGCTCCTATTACTGTTCTGAAACATTTGATCCAAACGCATGGGTTCTATTATTAAACTCTCGGTAGTTAAGACTTTGGACTTGTGATTGTGAGTTCAAACTCCAGCACCAGCAAGCTGCCACTGCAGGGCCCTTAAGCAAGTTCCTCAACCCCTCAAATGCTCAGAGATAAATGTCGCTTTGGAAAAAGCCGTCTGCCAAATGCTGTGAATAAAAATAAAATAGTGAAATAAAATAGATAAAAATGGGCAGGTTGTGATCCTCAGCTCTGGAGCTTAAGAATCCCTGGTAGACGCATGATTACTGTTAAAATGGATGTTGTTCATTTCCGTGTGTGTTGTGCTTTTAGGAGAATGGAGCGTTTCGCAGGTGTCGGTGTGGTGCCGCTGGCCATAGGTGCAGTCGGACTGCTGTTGTTACTGCGGATGTTCCGCAAAGCGAGATGCAAACAGGATCTCCAGGATAAAGTGGTGGTGATCACTGGGGCCAGTTCAGGCCTAGGCAAAGGTAAAAAAACAAAACAAATATTTGTGTAATATTATTTATTATGTATAATATTATTGATCATATCTATCTATCTCTATCTATCTATCTATCTATCTATCTATCTATCTATCTATCTATCTATCTATCTATCTATCTATCTATCTATCTATCTATCTATCTATATATATATATATATATATATATATATATATATATATATATATATATATATATATATATATATATATATATACAGTACAGACCGAAAGTTTGGACACACCTTCTCATTCAAAGAGTTTTCTTTATTTTCATGACTATGAAAATTGTAGATTCACACTGAAGGCATCAAAACTATGAATTAACGTGTATACATAACAAAAAAGTGTGAAACAACTAAAAAATGTCATATTCTAGGTTCTTCAAAGTAGCCACCCTTTGCTTTGATTACTGCTTTGCACACTCTTGGCATTCTCTTGATGAGCTTCAAGAGGTAGTCACCTGAAATGGTCTTCCAACAGTCTTGAAGGAGTTCCCGAGATGCTTGGCACTTGTTGGCCCTTTTGCCTTCACTCTGCGGTCCAGCTCACCCGTAAACCATCTCGATTGGGTTCAGGTCCGGTGACTGTGGAGGCCAGGTCATCTGGCGCAGCAACCCATCACTCTCCTTCTTGGTCAAATAGCCCTTGATGCCTTCAGTGTGACTCTACAATTTTCATAGTCATGAAAATAAAGAAAACTCTTTGAATGAGAAGGTGTGTCCAAACTTTTGGTCTGTACTGTGTGTATATATATATATATATATATATATATATATATATATATATAAATAAAACCTTCTCATAAACACTGTATATCCATGACTATTGGACTCATTGTATCTAATCCCCTTTACTGTTTATTTATATTCATATTATTCATACCATATCATTAATTCATTTCTATCATATCTATCATATATCAGCAAACCAGTTTAAAACGACTGTTTAAAATGAACATTATACACACTGACGTGTAAAAGTAAAAGTTTATTCATGAATTGATCGTACAAAAATCGATCATACAAGTATTTAAATATAAAGTCTTGGTTTTTATATGTTTCCTGGTGCGCTGTGTGACAGTCGTGATTACATCAGAGCCATGCCTTTTTCAGCCCAAAGCAAGAATCCTAGAGAAAATATGTGATTAATACACGTCCATGTCATGGGTCACTGAAGGGTTTCAGTCAAAAATGGAAAAATGTATCCATACATTGAATTGATAAAAAAAAAAGAAAAAAGGGTTTTATTATCAATTTTTCCTCTGGTTGACTTTAAACTCGACCTCATGTCTCATAGAATCTCTGAGTAAAACCTCCTGCTTTTGCAGCACAGCATCAGTTGAAACTATTGGGTTTTTTCCATGTCCACGTTCTGGCCCTTTTGTAGGCCAGTAGGCAAAATATAAAGCTTTTAATAGTCGTATTAACAAATAATTTGTCAGAAAATGAGCAAGAATGAAGCAAATGTACTCCTGGATGCTTCCGTTCCACCTTTCTGTGAACTTTTTTGGTGAGAGCTGGAAACAGAAATTCACTTCTATAGTCTTCTTCCACATAAAGATAAAATCATGGTAATGATTAAAATGTGTGATATTGAATGCAATATCAAGATTCATCAACAGTTTAATGCTCATCATTATTGACTCTACATTTTGTCAATAATCTGTCTATATGTTTACCCACAATGTATAAACATTAATAAAAACAGAAAAGGAGGAAGATATATGTTTAATCTTGCTAATTTCCTGACCAATAATGTGGTGTTAAAAGTTACATATTTTTCCTTTTTCCTTTTTGTTTTGGTCATTTAGTAGTCATTTTGCACTTTCCTGTCTCAGAAATATGCCTTTTATGGAGATGCATCAGTTTATGTGTGACTGGCATTTTTTCAACATTAACATGTAAATATGAAGACAATCTGTGTTTCAAAAAAACGTTTGGAAATCCAAAGAAAGTGTTCGTTTAGATTGCGACTACATTCATACACACGTTTAGAGATGGATTGATAAATGAAGCCTATTGAATTCCAAACACGCTTTCTTTTCTAATGCAAATCAAACAATAAATCACATAAAACGTTTATCTAAATGATTGACACCACTATTGAATATTCCTCCCAAAACAGATACATGAAACTGTATTGTGTCATAAAAAATATATGTAACGCTATTGGTTAGATGGTGTTTCCTTGGGGTATGAACAATTTCACCTTTCAGCATGACAAAGAAACACAGGAACGATTTTGCATTGTAAATATGATTGAAGAAGGAAGTCCACAAGTGCTGAATTAGCAATATTAACATACTCTGGATTAAAGATTGGACCAAATATTTCTACTCGGGTCTCTCCAAACTGTATATAATATTATGGGTGCCAATAATTCTGTACCTGCCTTTATAGGACTGAATATGATTTGCAAAATATTTATTTGCTAATTATTGGTTTCACGTTGTACACTATAATGCTAATCAGTAGCACAGTGTTTTTTCCACCATGTTTTGGAGGCGTAATACATGCGTAGGTCTTCCTCAGAATGTGCTCGAGTGTTTCACGCGGCGGGAGCACGACTTATCCTGTGTGGACGCGACCAGAAGAGACTCCAGGAGGTCGTCGAGGAGTTAAGGGTTAAAACAGGTGGCAAGATAAAGGTAAACAGTCAGCCGCACAGTTTTTTTAACTGATAAACTTTCACCTTCTGTAGAATAATGGCATGTATCTTTGTCTATCTGGTCAGACCTATACCCCCTGCACAGTGACCTTCGACCTCTCTGACATCGAGACGGTCGCCAGGGCAGCAGCGGAGATTCTGAAATGTCACGGACATGTGGACGTCCTGGTCAACAACGCAGGCATTAGCTACCGCGGTTCCATCCTGGACACAGACGTCGCCGTGCAGAAGAACGTCATGGACACCAACTACTTCGGCCCTGTTGCTTTAACTCAAGGTGACCCCAGCTGTAGTACAGATGTGTGTGTGTGTGTGTACACACTATATGGCCAAAGGTTTGTGGACACCTGACCATAAGCTTTCCCATTTTAGAGTGTGTTTATGGAGATTTGTATTTATTTAGCTAAGGTGGTGTTCAGTTTCTCCCAACGGTGTTTAATAGGGTTAATGTCAGAGCTTTATAGCAGGAGATCTTCTACTCCAACCCATTTAAATTATATCTGTCATGCTGAAACAGATTTGGGTCTCATAGCTCAAGAAGGGCTATCTAATCATATTGACACGTTAAAACCCCCAAAATATTGTACACCTCACCGTTTATCTCATTTTTCCTTCTTTTTTTCCCCAGCCATTCTTCCCTCTATGGTGGAACGAGGTTCTGGACATATAGTCGTCATCAGCAGCGTGCAGGGGAAGATCGCCATCCCTTACAGATCTGCTTGTGAGTATGCACAGACCCTGTCTTAGTCCCGATTCGCCCTTTTTTTTCGAATATTAATCCGAGTGCATTTTCTAGATCAGAGCATGTACTTAGCATAGTGGTGTCAGAGGGCAAATTAGTCCATCTTCACCGCCTTCCACTGTTGCATGGAAAATGTGCAATTTAATTTCAACAACCATCCAGTGCTCCAGCTGTCCATATACAGTTCCCTTCAAAAGTATTGGAATGGCAGTGCAAATTCTTTATCTTACTTTTATTTTTTAAATACGCTGCGCAGAAGATGTTGAGATTTTTATTGTGAGTGACGAGGATGGAAAAATGAGTTTATTAGAGGGACGGCGCATGTAGGAAGTTTTGGAGACAAGGTGAGGGAGGTGAGATTGAGATGGTTTGGACATGTGCAGAGGAGGGACATGGGGTATATCGGTAGGAGAATGCTGAGGATGGAACCACCAGGAAGGAGGAAAAGAGGAAGACCAAGGAGGAGGTTTATGGATGTGGTGAGGGAAGACATGCAGGTAGTTGGGTTGAAAGAGGCAGATGTAGAGGACAGGGGGGAATGGAGACAGATGATCCACTGTGGCGACCTCTAATGGTAGCAGCCGAAAGAAGCAGAAGGTGCTGATGTAGGTGAGGTGAGGAGGCCTGGGGTTCCACTTTATCCCAAAGGATAAATTGCGGAATTTATGTCTTTATTTATTAATAATTATTATTATTTCTAATATGTTCATTTGTAATTTCAGGACTTTAAATAACACACCCAAACATCTGTCGTTCCAGACGCAGCGTCCAAGCATGCGACACAGGCGTACTTCGACTGCCTACGTGCCGAGGTGAAAAGATTTGGCCTACATGTGTCAGTCATCAGCCCTGGATACATTAAAACTAACCTGTCACTTAACGCTGTTACTGGAGATGGATCCAGATATGGTGGTAAGTGTGTGTGTGTTTATCTTCGCAGGATACGACCGAGTCAGACTCTTTATTAACACTAAATCCTATACTTTAAGAAGTAGTGCTCGACACTAAGGATGCTCCGCACGGAGAAGGGCTTTTAATCTGCAGTCATCAGAAATGATCCACAACGTGTGTGTGTGCAATACACTATATTTACAAAAGTTTTCGGACACCTGGTATGCATAAGTGTGCTTTTTTTAGCATCCCGTTCCACATTTAGACCCAATTCGCTTGAATAATTCCCTCCACTCTTCTATAAAGATTTTGGAGTGTGCATGTGGACATTTGTATTCATTAGGTGCTGATGAGGTAAAAGTAATTGAGAGTGTGTTAGAGAAGTGAAGAAAAGAGTGCAGACAGGGTGGAGTGGGTGGAGAAGAGTGATAGCAGGAGTGATTTGTGATAGAAGAGTGAAAGGGAAAGTTTATAGGACGGTGGTGAGATGTGATGTTGTATGGTTTAGAGACAGTGGCACTGAGTAAAAGACAGGAGGTGGAGCTGGAGGTAGCAGAGCTGAAGATGTTGAGGTTTTTCGTTGGGAGTGACGATGATGAACAGGATTAGAAACGAGTTTATTAGAGGGACAGCGCATGTAGGACGTTTTGGAGGCAAAGTGAGGGAGGTGAGATTGAGATGGTTTGGACATGTGCAGAGGAGGGACATGGGGTATATCAGTAGAAGAATGCTGAGGATGGAGCTGCCAGGAAGAAGGGAAAGAGGAAGACCAAGGAGGAGGTTTATGGATGTGGTGAGAGAAGACATGCAGGTAGTTGGTTTGAAAGAGGCAGATGTAGAGGACGGGGGTATTCCGCTGTGGCGACCCCTAATGGTAGCAGCCGAAAGAAGAAGAAGGTGCTGGTGTAGGTGAGATAAGGAGGCCTGGGGTTCCACTTTATCCCAAAGGTGTTCAGTAGAGTTGAGATCAGAGCTCTACAGCAGGCCATTTAAGATCTTCCTCTCTAAACCATGTCTTCATGGGACTCGCTTTGTACACAGGGGCACTGAGACGCTCTAACAGGTTTGGGTTTCCAAGTTCAAGTCAAAAAGACGTCCTGTACGATTGTGTGCCTCCAGGTTTGTGGTAACAGTTTGGAGAAGAGTCACATATGGCAGGAAAGGTCAGGTGTCCCGAAACTTTTTGGGTCCATATAGTGAATATAAGGAACACAACCATTTTGTCATTTAGCAGCTACTATTTTACTATTTGGCTTATTGTGGTGGCAGGTATTGATTATTTGGATCATACCAACTTGTTTAATCTTTTCCTTACACCACTTCGTTCCTTCATGTACTTAACGAAAGGTAACTTAATGTTACCGCTTCCTGTATCTATTCTTGTCTCGCGAGCAAAAGCCGACTGATCACTCGAGCACTCGCGCTAAATCCCCGGCACTCTTCAGCCCTTTTAGTTTCAGCTGCGTGAAATTTTACCAGATTATTATTATTATTTTTTCTTCCAAAAGTTACATATTTCTACCGTGCCTTAAAATGGTGCTTGATGCATTGCCTGAAACATTTACAGCACTGTGCAAAACTTTTTTTTATTGTCGATTTTGCATTTTCCCCAGTGATGGATAAGACCACTGCGGCAGGACGGGACCCTGGAGACGTGGCCCATTCTGTCCTGAAGGCGGTCACTTATCAACAGAAAGACGTTTTATTAGTCGGGCCACTTCCCGCTCTCGCCGTCTACCTCCGCACTCTCTGGCCTGCTGCCTTCTTCCAAGTGATGGCCTCCCGAGCCGAGAAAGAGAAGGGAATAAAGGAACAATAAGCAGCAGCCGGAGTTTCTTCGACGGAAATTGGTCTTTGTCTTTTGCGAGTGCAAGTGTTTTTAAAAGTTATAATAATTAATCAGGAATTTAAAAAATATATTTCTCCATTTCAGCCTTCAGTTTGCTTTTTTCAGGCCCAGATTGAGCCTCAGCTACAGCTGAAGCAGAGCTTACAAGCTCCTCCATTAACATTATTTAATACACATTTAATGGGTTCACTGAAAGTGAGGTAAAAATGTACAGTGGATGGAACTCAAGTCCACATTAGGACATTCACCCAGTCCTTCACACCTAAAGGCACTGTGGGAACTTCCTAATGCCTCTGTGCTCTTGAGGGCTAAAAAGGAGAACCTGATGGAAATCCATGTGAAGATAAGAGTAACACAAGCTCAGGGGTTTGGACCACAAACCCTGGAGCTGTGATTTGTTAATGCTCCCATCTGCACTATAAAGTGTTTTATATATAGTCATTTATCAAATGTAAATGTTTGCCGTACTGTAATAAAGCTCTTAAATGAACTCGAGGTTTATTAAGATCTCTGAGGCAATGCTTTACAGAACTCATCTTTTGCTCTTCGTTCAATTCTTTCCTGTCACTCGATTTATGTTGTTGTGTAAAATTAGGTGTTCATTTAATTTTGCATGCCTCGAGATCTCCTGAGATTATGTAAATTAGTCGCTGGGCACTTAAAACATGCAGAATATAGAAAACATGGACCCTTGTACTTGTTCATGATTAGCTGGACACAAGCAGATGTCGTGCTTCTGCTTAAAATCTCAATGTTACTGTGCTATTGATATTAGAATGTTGGTATAAACCTGAGCTAAAATCACTCACAAATCACTGCATATTACCGCTTCGTCCTAATGTGAGACATTCAGTTATCTGGGATTCATTAGAGTTAAATGAGGAATGTCCTTTTGATGATCGCAAATGTTGAGCTGTTTTATTGCTCAGTAGCTTTTAGTTTTAAAACCACAAATGACTGTAAAAAGAACATTACTCATAATCTTACACTCCAGTGCTCATGTATTGTTTAAAGATTTATAATCACACTCTTGATGTCACCCAAATGAGGATGGGTTCCCCTTTTGAGTCTGGTTCCTCTCAAGGTTTCTTCCTCATGTCATCTAAGGGAGTTTTTCCTTGCCACAGTCGCCACGGCTGCTCATCAGGGATAAATACACATCGTTTACTTTAACTGTCTGTTGTGAACAGCGCTATAGAAATAAACTTGACTTGTCCTGTGTATTTCATGGGCAATTGATGTTCATAAAAATGCACACACTGGAAAAATAATTCGAGCATCACTAAAAATATTGTGATTGAAAACTTCCATGCACATATTAATGCAAAAATACATTTTAAAATGTCCCAAACATGCATTGTTTTTAGTCTTCAGTAGCAACATGCGGTTTGAAAAATCCTGAAAGCGCCTCAATCTTGAAAAAGTTATTTTTCTGCACCTCCAATGTCTACTTGTCGACATTTACACAAATAAAAATACTGGAGCACCTGCATTCCAGCCATAAGTGGTCGTCCCCTATGCTTTACATGGGTTGGAGAGGAAGATCTTGAGTGGCCTCCTATAGAGCTCTGCCCTCAACCCTATTGAACACCATTTGGATGAGTTGAAACTGCACCCCAGGCCTCCTCACCCTACATCAGTACATGACTTTACTAATGCCCTTGTGGGTGAAAGAGCACAAATCTCCACAAGCACACTCCAAACTCTAGTAGAACATCTTCACATAAGTGTGGAGAATATAACATCATCAAATGGGAACTAAATATGAAATGGGCTGTTCGAAAAGCTATAAAAAAAAAGTACTGTATTTGCATATCTTTTTTTGGATGCTCCCATTAGGGGTCTCCACAGTGGATCATCTGTCTCCATACCCCTCTGTCATCTACATCTGCCTCTTTCAAGCCAACTACCTGCATGTCTTTCCTCACCACATCCATAAACCTCCTCCTTGGTCTTCCTCTTTTCCTCCTTCCTGGTGGCTCCATCCTCAGCATTCTCCTACTGATATACCCCATGTCCCTCCTCTGCACATGTCCAAACCATCTCAATCTCGCCTCTCTCACCTCGTCACCAAAACGTCCTACATGGGCTGTCCCTCTAATACTCGTTTCTAATCCTGTCCATCCTCGTCACTCCCAACGAAAACCTTAACATCTTCAGCGCTGCTACCTCCAGCGCCACCTCCTGTCTTTTACTCAATTTGCATATAAAGAAGAAAAAATTTGAGAATGTTAATTCAGAACTTTTCGAATCATGACTGAATGCTGATTTTTAAGGTGAATCGTCCTGTTTTTCTCTCTGAGTAAACAGGAGCTCCATATACTTGCTTAAGTAACCAGAGCACTTTGAACAACTAAACAAGTTGCATCAGGTTGGAATGGCAAAATCTGAGGCAGAGGTTTATCTGTTATGCTATGAAACGTCAGCAAAGCAACTTTTATAGCATCATTCCAGCTTCGGGGTGAGTTGCATTTCTTTTTATCGGGTCAATGATGCGACGTGCCGTGTTTCCACGTTAGAATTTGATCAAAACAAAAGTTTCATCTCAACTTTCCAAACGCACTTAAACTATAGGTCAAATAAAAGGTCGGTGAAGATGACAGTCAGGTTAAATCTCCTACTGTTTAATGAAAAGGTGATGCACCAAGGCAGGGTACAGTAAAACTACACAGGGGGAGGGGGAGAGACAGGGCTTCAAAGTAATACTTAAAACATGTCTGTGTGTTCGCCTGTCCACCACGTGGTCACGATCTGACAGTCGCTGCGCAGGTGCAGGAGCTCAGCGAGGGATACCGAGAGAAAAAAGGGGGAGGGGGGGGTTGGTCAAGTGCAGTGCTGTCACTTAACAGTGCAGAAAAAACAGGGGAAGAATCTTACTTCTCCAATAAACACCCCCCCGCCCCCTTCCCACACCCACACCCCCTTCACCGTCTTCTCGTCCGTTTCTCCTCCTGTTCGTCCGTTGAAGCGCACAGACGGGAAAAGAGTGAAGAGAACGCTGCCAGGTTCTTCCTGTTCTGGGTGATCGAGCTCGCCGTCCCTGCCTCCATCTGCCTGTTGGCTTTCAGTCGTGTGTTTGTGTCTGCTGTTTGTATTCTGTAGTGCTTCTCACCTCCCTTTCAGCATGAGTGTGTGTGTGTGTGTGTGCGAGACGACGTATCAGTACGTGTGTGTGGGTATTTTCGCACGCGTGTACACGTTCATACGGCGTACAGTTCGTAGATCTTCTTGGCGCAGTAGGCCAGGGCGGCGAGCGCTATTGTGTTGTGCAGTCTCTTTCTGTGCACGTCGTCGTGGCGCACCAGCACCACGGGCGTGGACGAGGTGAGCGTGTGCAGCGGCAGGCGCGCGAGCTTCCCGCTGTCGTACTCCACCTGGTATTTGCAGCACGGGTCGAACTGCCACGAGATGCCGTAGAGTGCGGCGCAGGCCAGGCTGAGGGCGCCGGCGGGCAGAGCTACGTAGCGGGAATAATCGGGAGGCAGTGCCAGCGGCGTAAAGAGGCACGCGGCGCCCGCTAGTACGGCTGTCTTGTGCAGGCAGTTGCCCACAGCCACCCAGCGCGCCGTCTCGTCCCCGATGCGCGTCGGCTCGATGACGATGTAGGGATACTGGGCCTCGAGCGCCTGCTCCAGCTCATACTCAAACTGCTCCTGTGCGTTCTCACCGTTGTAGATCTCGTGCACGATGTAACACTCGCCCGCCGCCGCCATCACTCCCCTAAAGACGGAGGAAACAGGACCGGATCATTAATACGGTAATCATAGTCCACTACTAATGAAAACCAAGCGACATTTCTAAAATCATTATGAATTTTCCTATTTTTTCTGATCTAGACACATTCAGCGTTTATGATCGCGAGCGATTTTGTTTGGACGCTTAACAGAATTCCTATTTTTAGCTGTCATTTTAATGTTTTTAACTCGATCGTGTAGCATTAAAATAAAAACTCTTGACGCTGGAAACAAGATTTATGAAGGATTAATGAATAATTAATTTTAAAAAATCTATAAATAAGATGAAATGCCTGAAGCACTGCAACGATATAACAAGACTTTTATTGTTTTTGTTGTTTTAAAAATAAATAAATAAATAAATAAAAATAAAAATTACACATTAACTTGGATGTTTTCAGGGTAGTGCTTTAAACCTGTAATGGGAAAAAAGCCCCAGGCAAAACAGGAGCAGCATTTTCTGGTCACACATTTGTGCTGAAATTGAAAATGTTATACGATTTTCCTGACGTCTCGAACACCCTTAATGCAGTTAATATGAGGATGTCTGAACAAATGTTGGACTGGCGGCAATAAACACTGTCCTGAAAACTTTTTTCGCTCTAAAAAAGAGCATATTTCATTTCAACGCTTTAAATTCAATTCGGTGCATTTTTTTTGTTTAGCGCTTTTAACAATGCACACTGTCTCAAAGCAGCTTTACACAGATAATGTGCTGATAAAAAAAGAATAAGATGTTCTTTGTAAGTGTAAGTTTGTCCCTGATGAGCGAGTGGTGACTGTGGAAATAAAAAACTCCCCGAGATGCATAAGGAAGAAACCTTGAGAGGAACCAGACTCAAGAGGAAACCCATCACCGAATGTCCATTTATTACAGATACATTTTAGACATGTACACACTGTTATAAATCTGGAATTATTCATATTTATATTCATCTTTTTGTTTTTTTGGGGTATTATTGCTATTTCAAGTGGATTCTTGTTGTTCTACATAAGAGATACCCGAAGTAGGGCCTGCGGGCCACAGCCGGTCCATGGTGACCTTTCAATTGACTTTATATTGAAGTGTGGAGACATTTACACAGATTTTCATTTCTAAAGTAAAACTGAAAACAGTTTTTTGCCTTCTTATTTAAGCTGGAAAAAAAACCCTTCCTCTCCAGCTTCACAGCTTTCAATAGAGAGCACAGAAAATACAAAGAAATGCCTGTATTAGGCTGGAAACTACACTTCTGTACTATAAATTGGATTCATTGAGCAAGAATTCATTAAACACAAAATGGCATTGGCTTTCTATTTATTTACATTTTAGTGCTATGACGTCATAAACGAGGGAAGCCATAGCAACTTTTAATACAATACAAGTATAATTCAACATTTACTTTAGGACCTAGTTTCTAAAATTGATAAAGCATTTCTATAAGTTATTAAAATATTAACTTGTGGTATGACATCATCGACTTAGTCTGAGGGTGATATTATTATTATTATTTTTTATTTTTTGGAAAATAGTCTCTGCTAACTTTTATGTAAAGTTTCAACAAAGGAAGAAAAAACTATTTTTTTTAAAAATGTGTTTGACCATTTTATAAAATACTTAACCAACCAAAAGCCATTGCTGGAGTACTTGTTTGAGAGAAGCTACTAACTAACTAGCTGTCAGTTGTAAGAACCAGTACCTTGAGTTACTTTACTGGCGCTTCTAAGAAACCCAAATCCCATTCAACCAAACCAGTCTCGCCTATTCGAGCTTATTTCAGAAACACATCCGGACATTTCTGTAATTTCGGTAAATATGGTAAAATATTTGAGTGTTTTTCAGAGCTAGCTAATTCTGTGCAGAGAAGCCAAGAAAAACATCACATGAGCCGAAAGAGGACGAGCTTTCCACACTTCCCGTGGCCGTTTTTTATCACCTCGCAGTTCGGTATCTTATAACCGAACGCTCAGGTTCGTAGATCAACATTAAACCGAATATCCTTTTGATTTAAACCACAGATTCGAGCTCACGTTTTAGTCTGAACTGACCTCTCCCTGTTGACTGGGACACCGCGCCTCCTTCCCAAAGACGCCATCTTGGAGAACCAGCGCGTTGCCTTTGACGTAAGAGTGAGGAGGAAAAAAAATGGTGCGGCGATGCATTCTGGGTAGAGTAGTCTCCTCGTAGCGTGTTCTAACTCGCAAATGATGTGGACCAAACTACTGTTCCCGTCGCGCACCGCTGTAACGGGGCGCCTTCTACTTCTAATTGTTGGAAGATATTAAAATCGTGATTAAAATGTCAATTTAAAGGTCAGGTGCGTGGAAAAGAAGGAGTGAAGTGTCTGGAATGAATGGGCGAAGCGCTTTAATGAAATGATTGATGTTAAACAATGCGAGGGTAGAAATCTTATGTTTACGGTAACGGCCAATCAAATGCAAGGACAACGCTCTATCTAAAGCTATACATGTAACTCCCGGTGACACCTGCAGGACAACATCGGTATATATATTTTTATTTTTTATTGTTTTTTGTGCAATCGCTGCACGAAGGCTTTGCACCGACAATCTAGATGAGCATGCAAACAGTAAACTCGCGCTTACCCATACTGTGTTCTCCCCACGCTGCAGCACTGAGGTCCAGACCAGTCGGCTTGGTCGCGCGACGCTCACCGAGCTGGCACGCGCGACGTACGCAGCAAGAGCGCGGTGCGCGGTCGCACGTGCACCCTTCCTTCCGCTCACTGTTCACAGCGCATTGCGTAAAGGCCTGAAATATACAGCCTCTGTCTGAGCATGGAGCGCTGAAGAAACCGTCCCGTCATGGGACACGTGCCAAACGGGTCAAGGGGGAAACGCTAAGTAGGTCAGGATAGCTGTCTCATATCTATATATAAAAAAACCCCAAAGATTTCTTTTGAGAGATCCTTCAGACGCATTATTCAAGGCAGTGAGACCTCTGAGGAAGTTCTCAGACATGGTTCGAGAACACTAAACCTGTGCCAGACATCATCCAAGAACACTTAACCTGTGTGAAACATTATGTGAGGACATTAAACCTTCAAAATGCATGATCTGAGGAAGAGAAACCTCTCAGACAGGTTTTAAAGTAATTTGAGACATGATTTAAGGATGCTAGACCTCTCTGAGGTGTGATTTGAGTCAGTTTGAGACATGATCAGAGACAGTTTGACCCATCAGAGTCTGAGTCAGCCAGCTCAGCCCGAATCAGTCAGCTGATTCAGGTTGGCGAGATGTAATTTGAGAACACTAAACCTCCAAAATGCATGATTTGAGAGCACGAAACCTTTCTGAGGTACGGTTCGAAACGTTATGAGATACGATTTGAGGATACTAGACCTCTCTGAGGTGTGATTTGAGTCAGCTTAGAGACAGCCACATCTCCCTGAAACTTAATATGAGACAGTTTGACCCTTTAGAGTCAAGTTAGCTGATTTTAGTTGGTTTCCTGTCTCAGGAATGTGATTTATGGATGCTAAACCTCCAAGAGACATGGTTCAAAGCAGTTTGAAGAAGAAGATGCTAGATCTCTCTGAGGCATGATCTGAGTCAGATTGAGAGATGATGTCTCAGAGATGTGATTAAGGATGCTAAACCTCCAAGAGGCACGATTTGCTGGAACACAAACGTTTTTGAGATAAGATGCAAGATCGTAGTCATGAAATTTGTGTAGGTCAGATGGACCTCATAGGAATGGTCTTTCAGACAGTAGAATCTGTGGTGATTCCAAGCAGTTAGACCGTTTAGAAGTGTTTTGAAACAGACCATTTAGAAATGCAATGTAAAACCTTCAGCGATGTAATACGAACCAGCAAGATCTCATGCGGTAGGAACATGATTCACCTAGACATCCACTAGACATGATTTGCGGCAAGGCCAAGGTCACTTGGCATGTCGTTTTTTCGGTTTAAATTATAAGATAATTATTACATTATTTTTATGTTTAATAATAAAATAATGTTCTAAAGTTTGGAATCGTTTACAGTCTGTGATATTTTTTTTCTTTTTACATGGAATTGCTCTCCTTCGTTTTTCTATTTTTGCGGATTGTAACCACTTTGTTCAATCTCTTGGGGATTCGCCACAGCGGTTTCTACTGGCGTCCATGTCCGTTTGGCAAAATATCACCAAGTAAAATGTGGTCTAGTGTCTTAGTGTGCGTAGGAGAAGCACCCTTCTCAACCATCTGCAGAGACAGTGGTCTATTGTGAAGAAAGGAAAATGCACAATGTATGGTCATGATGTCAGATAAGACACAATGTACTGACTATGAAGAGTCTCTGGTGAGAATAAGAACCCATAGCAGTAAGAAAAACATGAATGTTACACAATAAAGGACTAGAGATGCACAGCAATGCTGACCTTTGGTTAAAAACTTGATTCAATTTATTACACTGGCGTTGGAGACCATGTTTCTGACAGGCTTGGTTTTGTTTTTTGCAGAAGATTTAAAAGAATTCTTTACCAGATAACCCAAAATGTCCAGTGCTCCAGTGTACTCAGAGCACTGCTGATCCTGTTACTGGTGTAAGTGTGATAATTGTCATAATATTTCAGATTTTTATTCAGGAAAGACCATGCATCACATCACATCACGTAAGTAAGCACCTGAAATAATCAATAAATAGATATTCTCATATAATTGTCAAGACTTTTGCTTGTCAAGATGAAAACTCTTATGTAATTGTCCACAATCTGAAATCCCAAATTTTTGTTTTTTACATGTACAAATCTCATGATTACTGATTTTGTCAAAAAGGTGTCTTTACAGGCATTTCGATTATCTTCTAATGGGAATCTACATGAATCAGACATAACATCATTTTCTTTCTGAATACATGGCAAATGCACCTGAACAGAAAAAAAATGTATATTAGTTAATTCTTATATATATATAGATAGAGAGAGAGAGAGAGAGAGAGAGAGAGAGAGAGAGAGAGAGAGAATTATCAGTAGGCTCTAAATGGCTTAATTAAAAAAAAAAATCATAGGGTACATTTTTGTGATTTTAGAAAAATACAAACTACACTATTAGTGCATGAATGTGATCTAGAATGAAAACATTCATATCACTCCACTTTAGATTTAAGCCAGCTCAGCTCTTTTCTGAGGAATGATTAGAGGCATCTGTACCTCTAAAAGACTACAATAGATGCAGCGAGAGGTTGGTTGGACAGCTGTAGAGAAGAAATTCACTATAGGGACAAATATATTGGGATGCCAGACTTTTCCAGCCATATGTGATTTTCCCCCAAACTGTTACCACAAAGTTGGAAGCACAAAACTGTTTTTTTTGTTAGTTTTTTTTGGATGCAGTAGCATTCCCTTCACTTGAACCTGGAGACCCGAACCTGTTCCAGCATGACCATGCACAAAGCCAGCTCCATGAAGATGTGCTTTACATGGTACTTCCTTGGTAGATTTTTATTTTATTTTATTTTTTTAAGTACAATGAGTTCACTCAACTTATTCTTATGTAATATAACAAAGGATTTCACATAAAATTTGAATTTACTTAAAAAGTGTGACAAAAAAAATGGTGTATTTTAACACAGCATTTTCACCAGTGTAGGATTATAACAAAAAAAATTAAAGATTCTCGATAATTATGGAAAGAACTGTGACAGCAAGGATGACTTAGTTTTAAAGTCTTTATTTTAAAACTTGGAATATTAATACCGAATATATGAGCATATAAAAACTGATTAATTTCAAGCCTGGTTCGTATGCATGACCCATCCTCTTGTAACAGCCTCTACAGACTATGCCCAGCCTCTTAATATTCAGATGTTCAGATGTTGCTACAGATGTTCTAGTATAAAGGCAGACTGCACTGCTGTAGATTGAGCACCTTACTTACCCTGTTGATCGGTGGCCTTCGCTAGACAACATAACTGATAAGGCCATGGGGAAAGGTAGGTACTGGAATAACACACGCGTTAAAACCCTACACACCCTTCGGCATGAGCGCAAAATGCGATGGCGTATCTCACACCAGAGTTTTGTTATGCCGACACACGTTACACGCTCCCTGTCCATAGTGTTGACTGTTTGAGAGCGGTTTCGATCCTGAGAGCCGTCTTGCCTCTTAGTGTATGATGGTAATGACTCTACTGGTACTAAATACACACTCACTCACAAACAGGCTCTCATATTGTCTTTCAATGAAACAGGTTCAAATTTTTTTTGCATGCATGTATGTTTGGAGCACCATTTGGACCTTCTGGCATTGAGCTAGCAAGGCATGTGTAGTATACATGGCACCCTGTTTAGGCATGTTGGCATGAGAACCCCCGTAACCACAGTCAGTGCTGTAAAAACAGGCCAATATGTCCGGTCATGAAAAGCGCGTTCTCCAAACGCCGGAGATACGCCGTCTGTACAGTTGCTGATAATTTCTATCTCGTCTCCTCCAAACATTCACACTCTCTCGGTTACACAGTCAGCAACACAAGTCCGTTCATCCTGTTGCCATCGTTCTCAGTGGATGATGTGCTCCAGGTAATGAGGGTGAGGGTTTTCTTTTACATACTTTTGAATGTACCAGCAGGTCAGGTGAGCCCTGAGGTCTTCTTCAACCACGAACTCCATTGCTGCCTAAGGAAAAAGAATCATGCAAAAAAGTATAAAAAAAAAAATAAAAAAAAGATATAAACACCGGTCACATTTTCCCATTTAGAGCCTGCACCTTGTACACTTGTGAGATTTACACACCTATATCATAAAACCATTCTTTCTGTGGCGTTTAAATGTAGCTAGCCCAATGTCACTGTGATCTACAAAGCCTGTGATAGAGACAGCTACATTTGCCTCCAAGGTGTCCACAAGCTCACTATGTTCGAATAAACAATGCCTCATTCTTCTGTTTGGGAGAGAAAAAAATATATTTATATTATTTCTTTATCAAGAGACTATTTAGTCTAAAAAATGTTCAAATATCATTGGAAAAAAACTTTTGAAAATCCAACTGTGTTGAATTGAGTGGAATTACAAAGCCGGCGTTGTGAATCGGATCGGAGTGTGTCGCTAATGTTTTATTTTTCTACATTTTCCAATTTATAATCCATCAATTAATCATTCTTACATTTATCTTTCTCTTCTAAATTTTAGATAGACTTTCTTAATTTATTTTAATAAAATCTAGTAGCATTTAAAAAAAGGGAACAAAAGGAAAAATAACCTACGTTTATAAATCGCTATCCGCGATTCGTCATGAGATGTTGGAAATGTTATTCTCTCACTCTCTCCCTCTCCAAATGTTATTCTCTCACTCTCTCCTCTCCAAATGTTATTCTCTCACTCTCTCCAAATTTTATTCTCTCACTCTCTCTCCAAATTTTATTCTCTCACTCTCTCTCCAAATTTTATTCTCTCACTCTCCCTCTCCAAATGTTATTCTCTCACTCTCTCCTCTCCAAATGTTATTCTCTCACTCTCTCCCTCTCCAAATGTTATTCTCTCACTCTCTCCCTCTCCAAATTTTATTCTCTCACTCTCTCCCTCTCCAAATTTTATTCTCTCACTCTCTCTCCAAATTTTATTCTCTCACTCTCTCTCCAAATTTTATTCTCTCTCCAAATTTTATCTCTCTCTCTCTCTCTCCAAATTTTATTCTCTCACTCTCTCCAAATTTTATTCTCTCTCTCCAAATTTTATCTCTCTCTCTCTCTCTCTCCAAATTTTATTCTCACACTCTCTCTCTCTCTCTCAATGTTATTCTCTCACTCTCTCCAAATGTTTCTCTCTCTGTCTCTCTCTCTCTCTCCAAATTTTATTCTCACACTCTCTCTCTCTCTCTCTCTCTCCAAATGTTATTCTCTCACTCTCTCTCTCCCTCCCCAAATGTTATTCTCTCTCTCTCTCCCCAAATGTAATGCTCTCTCTCTGAAATAAAATACAATATATACACAAAAGTATTGGGACACCTGACTTTTCCCAGTCACATGTGGTTCTGCAGTAGCGTTATATTTTCCCTTCACCTCACCTGGAGACTCGGATGTGTTCCTGCATGACAAAGCCCCTGTTGACAGCTCCATAAAGATATGCTTTAAATAATATGCAGTGGAGCGCTGACCTCGACTCTATTGAACACCACTGAAATGAATCAGAATGCTGACTGCACCCCAGACCTCCTCACCCTACATCAGTACCTGACACTTCAGTTTCTAACACCCTTGTGGCTGCAGGAGCACAAATCTGCACAAACACACTCCAAAATCTAGTGGAACATCTTTCTGAAGGGTAGAGGTTATTATAGCAGCAAATAAGGGACACATGTGGAATGGGATGTTCAGAAAGCACAGTGGTAATGCTCAGAAGGGTCAGGTGACCACAATATTTTGTGGATTGTTGATGTATAAATAAATAAAAAACAGCTTGCTGAGTCTTTGAGAAAGCAGACAAAATGTCTGGAATATTATACAACTGTGAACTGCTGTGCCACCAGGATCTTCTGTGTTGGTGCGATGGAATTGCAACAACAAACACTGTGCAACTGCACCATCTACTCATTAATGCTCATCACAGTTGGCAGCTTGTAACAGAGGCCTGTGGTCTGTTGTGTTCACTCAAATTTGATATGCGCTATTCGGTTTCAATGCTTAAAAGAAAGAGAACCGTTACACAGGTCCACACTGAAAGTCTGGATCATTGCAATACTCAACCTTGGCCAGGTGCTTGGCGATTCCTCGTCCTCTGTAAGCATCTGGAACTTCAGTGTGCTGCAGATCCACTGTCTTCTTCCCCACATACTCGTACAGCAACACTGCTCGATCGTAAGAACCTAAAAAAGGTTGACTCATACTTAGTAATTCACACCGAAAAATTCATGTTTTATCTTTATGTCGTAGCGTGACTTTTCTCGCTACTCCGGGTTGCATGAGCGATTTTTTCTTCCTTATCTCACAGAACAGTCTGCTTTATTTTTATATCGTATCTGCTGAATTCTTAAACGGTTTTCGTAACAGTAGCTGTGAATGTGTTTCTGGCAGTTTGTTCAAAACACAGGTTTATGTCAACATTTAATTGTTAATATTATCTACAAGAGTAACAGTATATAGTAACAGTTCATTCATTGATCATCTATAATAAAGTAATTAATAACATTTAAATATCATTACTAGAGAAGGCTGTAAATTCAGGGTTTTGTAAATTAGGTCATTTTTCAACATGGAAGACTTTCAGTCATAGACCTGTTATAAACCATTTATTTGTCATCGTGTATTAATAACGAAGACACCGAAAGTATGACGGAACAAATACGGCGTTATGTAGTAAACAAAAACATGTTCAAACAACCCAGAAAATGTTTTATATTTTTGATCTTCAAAGTAGACAACTTTTGCTTTGATGACGACTTTGCACATTCTTGCCTTCTCTCACTCAGCCTCGTATTCAACACCTTTTTGTCTACTACTTAATTCCATGTGCGTTCTTTCATAGTTAAAATAATAAAACATAAATAATAAACAAAAGCAGAGAAACTTTTAAATAGCCAGATGCATTGTGGGGAATATGGAACGTTCTCTCCAAATGTTGTTCTCTCTCTTTCTCTCCAAATGTTATTTTCTCACTCACTCACTCACTCTCTCTTTCCAAATGTTATTCTCTCTCTCTCCAAATGTTATTCTCTCTCTTTCTCTCCAAATGTTATTTTCTCACTCACTCACTCTCTCCAAATGTTATTCTCGGGGAATGTTGCGGAAGGTACAGAAACACGCTTGTTGTCATTCTTGCTCTTGACTTTGCAACTTATTGAAAAAAGCTACATGAATCTTAATAATAATCGCAGCAGATAGAAACGCTGCTTGTTTTAAATATTTACAGTTTTAGGTTCTGGTTTTCCTGATTGGATGTCAAACACAGACTACTGCCACCTGCTGGTAAGGAACAGTTCTGTATTCTCACGCAAGAATCGCCTAATAATCGGTTTAATTTGCAACACAATTGGCCGCTGCCAATTAATTCGGAAATGCCAAAAATTAGCCTGATTAATCAGCCGGCCGATAAATCGGTCGTCCTCTAGTTGAGTTCTAATCGCAGCACTGCCACGCCACCACTGCCGGGCCCTTGAACCAAGGCCCTTAACCCTCAACTGCTCAGTTGTATAAAAATAAGATAACTAAAAGTTTTTTTATTATTGTGTCTGCCTTTAACATTTTACACTGTTGCCAGATACACACACTAGATGGGGATATGATGACATTATATGATGACATTATTGACATTATTTACGCCATAACACAGGCATAATCCTGGGATACTTGAACTCGACCAGATCCTTCACCTCAACACTTATGAAAGACATTTGGGAATTATTCTCTATATAGTGTATATAAACACAACACTACACAGGCAGGAGACAAACGATATAAAATGCCTCACTGGCTTGTTTTCTATTTGCTGATAAAAATCTGTTGTTGATGTAGTAAAGTCAAGAACTGGCTTGTCTGGCTGTCATTTGGAAGTAGCAGATTAAGTTTTTACTCAATGATACAAAGAAACTGAGAATAGTGAGAAAATGAGAGGAATGGTGAGGAATTGTGAAGGATTGTGAGGAATGTTGAGGGATTGCAGGGAATGGTGGGGGATTGTGAGGAATGGTAAAGGATTGTGAAGAATGTTGAGGGATTGTGAGGAATGGTGGGGAATAGTGGGGAATGATGAGGAATAGTAAGGAATGGTGGAGAATTGTGAGGAATGGTGAGAAATGTTGGGGATTGGTGAGGGATTGTGCGGAACGGTGAAGAATGGTGAGGGATTGTGGGGGATTGTGAGGGATGGTGGGGAATGGTGGGGAATGGTGAGGAATGGTGGGGAATGGTGAGGAATAGTAAGGAATGGTGGAGAATTGTGAGGAATGGTGAGGATTGTGAGGAATGGTGAGGGATTGGTGAGGATTGTGCGGAACGGTGAAGAATGGTGAGGATTGTGGGGATTGTGAGGATGGTGGGGAATGGTGGGGATTGTGAGGAATGGTGGGGATTGTGAGGAATGGTGGGGATTGTGAGGAATGGTGGGGGATTGTGAGGGATTGTGAGGAATGGTGGGGAATGGTGAGGGATCGTGGGGAATGGTGAGGGATCGTGGGGGAGCCCTGCACAAAACCAAGGCCTGTCAAATAAAGTCAGATGTTGTGTATGTCGAAGCAAATGGAACGAATGTGTGTAACTGAAACATAAATGTAGATTCCTCGCCAACTGAAGCTAAAAACAAAGAGCGGAAATGCTCTAGGATATGAGTTCCTACACAAACACAAAGAGGTTAAATACATGACACAGAAAACACGAGCACGACACCGTTTCCAGTACTTTTACAGTCGCCTGAAAAGTTACTCCGACCCCCACACAGACATTTTCTCACGCTAAGGAGCTAGCTGGCTAAGTAGCGAAGCGGCTAGCCCGTTGTCACTCGCATCGACGAGGCTGTTCAGGAAAAACAAACGGTAACGAGCGGGTCGCGACGCGGGTCTGGTTGTTGTTTTTTGCAGACGTCGCGGTTACCGTTGAGGCGGATGCTGAACTGGCGTCGTTTCCTGTCGTGTTCAACGCGAATCGGGCTGTTGGTCTCAATGACATTCATCTGAGCAGCCTGGGCCATAATGTCTCGGGAGTTCGCTGCGTGTCAGTGCGCCACAAGAACTCCGAGCACCGCGGTCATAGCCGAGCAGCGCGACGCAAACATCAAACGAAAAAAAACACACCACACACTCCATCCAAGGAAATCAGCTGGAGGGTCACGTGAATCCTCTCGACCAATCCGAAGCGGCCCTAGTGTTTTTCCATTCACAGGGCCTCGTGGATGCGTGTTCGGCGCTCCACCGCCAGGGGGCGCGCAAACACAGATTTTTCTCCTGTACCTGGCTTCGTATTTATTGTATTTATCAGGATTAATTTATTAGTAGTATTTAATTATTTATTTAATACACACACAACAAAGCTATTACAATATTAGGCGAATTATTTATATAGTATATGCCCATTGTTTACCTTCTAGACTTCCCAGACCTCACATTGAGAACCACTGAACCAAAACAATGGCTATATTTGTAACAGTTAGGCTGAAAAACAAGATTATGTTTGGACATTATCTATTAATTATTAACATATTATAAGCAGATTATGGAAAAAACAGTAACTTGATTCTCTTATTTGCTAGTGTTTTGTGTAGATGGTTGCCATGAATTCTTTTGGGGTTTTTTTGTGATATAGCAGTAATTTTTGCAAAGTTGTGACCACGCTATATAAACTGATTCACACTGTTGTAATTTAAACCCATTTCACAATTACTTTTGTCTTTTACCTCAGAGGACATTGGTTATTTGTTTATTAGGAAGATTACTGGGAACAATTAGGAATCTGTAAAAAATTGAATTAATCTTGGACAGTGTTGCTGTGGAACCAGAGCCTTTCAGATCTTCTGTGGAGACACCTACCTTCACAACACTGGGTATGACGAAGGAAGACACCTGAATAAGACACAGTCCATTATAGGGCACCACACACACACACACACACACACACACACACACACACACACACACACACACACACACACACACACACACACACACACACACACCAAGGAACATTTTCATGTTGCCACCTCAACCAAATTATTGGGAGGTAGAGGAAACCTGAATAAGTAGAAAGAAAGCCACACAAAAACTGCAAAACTGAAGGTCAGTAATCTGTTCTCAAGGATGAACCAGGGATCCAGGAGCTATGAAGTGTGAACACTACACAGTGCACAACAAAGCTACTGCACTGCATTGGGTTTCATTCTTTCATATTCACCATAACTGTAACATGTTTGTGTTTAGTCCCGATTTCATTGTACCACAAAAACAACAGACGGCTTCAAGGGAAAGCTTCTTGACTTCCAGGAGAATAATAGAAACAGAAGAAATTGTCTGTGGTAAACACACACACATGCTACAAATGTGTTGGATAGAAAATAAAGATAAAAAAGTGAATACAGATTTGATTCATTTTGTAGATTAGCAATCCCCAATCTTCTTTTCCTGAGCTTAAAGATGATCTTTAGAGAATTCTTTGTTTGTGTGTGTGTGTGTGTGTGTGTGTGTGTGTGTGTGTGTGTGTGCACAAATTACACTATTGTTAAAATTATTTGTTATCACAAATACTGGTTAATTAAACAACTGTAAAATATTGTGTGGCTATGCTTTGCACACTCGTTTTCATCCATTTATTTTCAATAACCACTTCATCCTGATTCTGATCTTGGGCTCCAGAGCTTGTCCTGGGAAAACTGGGCACACAGCAAGAATACATACTAGATGAGATGCCTGTCTATTGCAGAAAATGTGAAATTCCTCACAGGTAGTAATCCATGTCCAACTGACGCTGGCTCTGTAATGCATTTAGTGATTCAAAGCAGCTCAGCAAAATCTGGTTTATACAGAATCGGAGACAGACACAATAATTCCAGTACTGTTTTCATTAATAATATGCAACATTGCGCATGAGTAGCTAACCAGGGGCATTTTACATCTCAGGAGCCCAGATGACATGCTGACTAGCCATTCATACGCAAATCGCAAAAGAATAAAAGCAAGAATAAAAAAGTATTTTAAATACAAAATTGTCA
The DNA here is from genome assembly GCF_014805685.1 of Silurus meridionalis. Classification (NCBI taxonomy): domain Eukaryota; kingdom Metazoa; phylum Chordata; class Actinopteri; order Siluriformes; family Siluridae; genus Silurus; species Silurus meridionalis. The sequence goes on from NC_060897.1 coordinate 7,245,729, forward strand.
ATTTGAACAATCTTGTTAAAAATGTCTTCAATATCAGAACAATAACTTAACGCTAACACTTACTCTTTGTTCTCTAAAAAAATTCTTCTTTGCTAGAATATATATTTATATATAGGGGAAAAAAGTTAAAATTAAGAACCTAGAATTGTTTCAGTTTGTTCCTCCTGGAAAACTGAAGGTTGTATGTAGAAGGAGGGAAATAATGAA
>NC_060897.1:7250935-7273435 GCF_014805685.1 Silurus meridionalis
TGCCTTCACATCTTGAAGTAAAACTAAACACGATGCTGTTTTAATGAAAGAAAAATTCTTTCTGACTTGCATGAGCTTTAATCAAGAATTAAATGTTTATATATGACTGTAATGACCAACAGGATATCAGTTTATCTCTCCCTTATTATATTTACATTTTGTGAGTGTGCACACAAAACACGTTGCAGCAGTAGTATGTAAAATGTCTCTATTATTATATTGGAATTAAGGTTCTGACTATGTTACCTCTAACTGTTTGCACTACAATATTACTATTGTTTTTACTATAAAATAATGCTAAGTTCAGGCTCATTAATGTAATCCAAAATTCTAATGAGGCAGAACCTCAGGCAGAGGGAACAGAAATCCTCGCACCCAAAAACTGTATCAAACATTTGACTTAACAACAACAAAAAATATAGTTCACCGTTTGCCAGCTGTAAATGTTGCTTGCGTACAGTACAGACCAAAAGTTTGGACACACCTTCTCATTCAAAGAGTTTTCTTTATTCTCATGACTATGAAAATTATAGATTCAAACTGAAGGCATCAAAACAATGAATTAACACGTGGAATTATATATGGAATTATATACATAACAAAAAAGTGTGAAACAACTGAAAAATGTCATATTCTAGGTTCTTCAAAGTAGCCACCTTTTGCTTTGATTACTGCTTTGCACACTCTTGGCATTCTCTTGATGAGCTTCAAGAGGTAGTCACCTGAAATGGTCTTCCAACAGTCTTGAAGGAGTTCCCCGAGAGATGCTTGGCACTTGTTGGCCCTTTTGCCTTCACTCTGCGGTCCAGCTCACCCCTAAACCATCTCGATTGGGTTCAGGTCCGGTGACTGTGGAGGCCAGGTCATCTGGCGCAGCACCCCATCACTCTCCTTCTTGGTCAAATAGCCCTTGATGCCTTCAGTGTGACTACAATTTTCATAATCATGAAAATAAAGAAAACTCTTTGAATGAGAAGGTGTGTCCAAACTTTTGGTCTGTACTGTACATGTGCACATTCTATGACCAAAAGTTTGTGAACATTTCCCTTCCAAAACCGTCACCACAAATGTGGATCCATACAATTGTATACGATATCTTTGTTAAGTTGCAGCGTTCAATTTCCTTTCATTGGAACCAAGAAGGCCAAATCTGTTGTTGAATGACTTAAAGTGAACTTCATAATGACAGTTTGCCCACATAAATGAAAAAACACACATGTCCTGCAAAGAGCTCTGGCCTCCACACCATTAAGATGAACTAGAATACCAACTACAGCCCCTGGTGGTCTAGTGGTTAGGAAGCGGCGCTCTCACCGATGCGGCCCGGGTTCGATCCCCGGTCAGGGAACCAACCCCAGCCACTCTTAGTGCCGGTCCCAAGCCCGGATAAATGGGGAGGGTTGCGTTAGGAAGGGCATCCAGCATAAAAAAACGTGCCAAATCAAACATGTGGATGATCCGCTGTGGCGACCCCTAATGGGAGAAGCCAAAAGAAAGTTTAGAATACCAAATACAGCCCAGTTTTCTTTTTTTTTCTTCCTCAGAGCCACACTCAATTCTAGAGAAAAGCCTTCGAAGAAGAATAAAGGCTTTTATAACGGCCAACAAAGTCTGCAATGGGATGTTCAACAAGGTGGCATGATAACCAATACAGTTTAAAACCAGATTTGAAACCTCCTGTTCTCCTTTGTATGAGACCCATACAAAATGAAACATGTGAAGGGCTTCTCTAGACCAACATAACATTTTAAAGCAAAATTTTGTAAATTTTAATCCAGTCGAGAACTAAAGTGTCTTTAAATTCATTATTCGGCGCACTGCGAGGCTCGACGATGAAGTTAGATGTGAATCTTGTGGTATTGTTGAACAACACTTTCTTTGCAAAATCTGGTAAAAGTTGCCAGATTGTAAATATCGACTGCAAGAGTACTTGAGGCAAATGTGTTGCGCATGCTCGCAAATAAAAACAATATGTCAATACACCTGACCTTCCACATGTATACAAAGATTATTCAAAATGGAAGAAAAGGCAATCCGACAGCACATGTGCCCAGACTTTCGACCCACTTTTTTCGCAAGGGTTTTGTCATTCTGGTGGACATGCTGAATCTTACTTTTCACTTCTTCAGTCTGGGCCGTAATCAAAATTAATTAGACAGCAGTATTTCCAGGCAAAAGCTGCATCATATGCGTTCTCCCGTACTTGTGTATGACAGCATTTTTTAGTGTTTTTAACCTCATAGGTTTAGCTGTGGAATAACTCACACTTTAAACTGCACATGATGGAAAAGATAACCATGGGAAACAAAACTCTTTGTCAACAGTCAATCATAGCAGGACTAATCAGTCCGTGAGAATCCTGTGCTCATATACGCTAAAGAAGACAACAGTTTGCTTTGTGACTGTTACATTATTCTGAGATGCAGTGTGTTTGTGTAAATGTGACAACAATGAAGCACAAGCAGCAGTTCGCTAGCTGGTGTAATATAATGAAGAGCTGGCTGGTGAGTGTGAATTGGCAGGTGACGAGTTTGTGTGGATTTAATTATTTATTTTTAACCAGTGTCCATTGATCAGAGCAACACCATTTCCCATGTCTCACATGTTCAAAGTTCAAGTGGATTTAATCCAGAAGTAGGCGTGGCTTAAACGTGATTTAACTCCTTTGAAAATGAAATAAAGCTTAAACCATACCACCCTGGCAACACTTGAAATCTGGTACTGAAAGTTCCTCAACCTCAGCTACATCACTCATCATTATTCCTAATTGTTTTTTGCGAAACTATTTATTAGTGTTATTTCCAGAATTTTAAAACAAGTTTTCCACCTCTTGTGACAACCCGATTTCAGAAAATAACAATAACGCGTCTGTGATTCATATTTGCTAGAACGGATTATCTGTTTAATCCAAATAACATGCGTATATCAAAACAGTGCTGAAAGCGTGACTGATGCTCAGCTTGATTAACAGCCAAAGATGATTAATTATAATACTGTTAATCACGTACGTGGTGTATGGGTTTGTTGGCCATTGATCAGAGTATCAGGAATTGTGTTCTCTACAAACAAAGTGATAAGTCAAAAGGAACAGTGGCTGAAGGAAGTAACCTTATTTTTCTGCTAAAACCTCTGTAATCTAATCACTTCTTTTACCTCACCACAATCATGTGGAACATCTGTGATTCTGTGGACTAGACAGAAAAGCTTTAAAACAAACACACACACACACACACACACACACACACACACACACACACACAGAGAGAGAGAACATAAGACAAAGTTCAAATTTCAAATGTTTTACTTCCTAGTCCTAAGAAAGTATGTTAAATGAGCATTATAAAAAAAAGGCCTGTGAGTAATACATGTCAGTCATCCTCTACACAATCCAAAAAACAAAAACAAAAAACAAAGTTGGAAGTGAGCAAAGCCGCACATCTGAGTACCGTACAGAGGTTCGAATCGAGCACTGCTACAGTTCAGGGGTAGAAACATAGTAGTCCTCTGTTTGAATCGCATGTACATTAAACATGGTCTGCTTATTTCTTAGCTAGAAAGGTTTAAGTAGAAAGTGCATTCCATCAACCAAAAGAAAAGGAGGGGGAAAAAAAAAACAAACAAACAACATAACCGGAGAGATTAGACATAACGAGCAAACAGCTCCACCTGTCAGACTAAAGAAGGATGATAAAATCGAATAAAAGGATATAATAAATGAAGTACTTCGATAGTTAAAATCGAGGTCCAGCTTCAGATGTGATTTTCCTCCTTTTCCACAAGCTGACCATTTCACCCACATACACACTTAGACGTACACACACACACACACACAGACACACACACACACACACACACACACACACACACACACGCTTGACATAATTAACAAAGTCTTGTCAGTTTCAGTTCAAATCTGTAATGCAGCAGTAAAGTGCAGAGAACGGATCAACAAAGTAGACTTTGTACACGCACACACAGAGAAGAGAGAGAAGCAGCTTTCAATACCAGCACCTCCCGAGGTGTAACAACAGTCAAAAGTACAGTCACACACTCACTGCCGCACATCACAGCACCCTAAATGCACATTCGTCTGGATTAACAAATACAAAATAAACCTCTTTTTAAGCCCATTAACACACACATACATATATACACACACACACACACACACACACACACACACACACACACATAAAAATTCCTCTTAAAAACAGTAATGTTTACAAATAATATGTGGTAAGTGGGTTAGATCATACAGAAGAGAATTAATTAATTACTTTTTTTTTTTTTAAAGTCCCGTTAAGACTCTCTAAAAGCTTCTTGACTGAACACACCGTCGTTTCTCAACAGTCTCTTTTCACCTTAACATTTTTTTTTTTTTGCCTGAATACATCTACGAGTCTGGCTTTAGAACATACACTCCCAAAGCCGTCGGTACAAAAAAAAAAAATTATATATAGCGCACAATCAATTTTACCACCATAAAATAAGCACACTCGCGAGTGTGTTACATTATTTATGAGTTTAAGTGCCCGAAAGTCTGCGTGTGTAAGTGACGTACACGTACACATACAAGTGTTTATGTCAGATGTGTACTTCCATATAAAGAAGGCTAAACTGCATTATTCAGAAGTGAATTTAGAGCTTTTACAAGTAATTGTGTTGAACCCGTAAAACCCTGGCAGCAGCAGCTGGATACGTTACGAGAGACGAAAAGGGCGAGAGACTGAGACAAAGGGGCCAGAGACAAAGTGATGAGGAAAAAGGAAAGGGGCCAAAAACAGTGCAGAGAAACAGAGATGTGTGTATAAAAGAATGAGGGAGATAAAGATTTGAAAGATTGCATGCTGGGAGAGATTGTGAGAGAAGGACAGTATGCACAAGAAGAGAGAAAGAGAGAGAGAGAGAGAGAGAGAGAGAGCGAGAGAGAGAGAGAGAGAGAGAGAGAGAGAGAGAGAGAAGGGATGAAAAAGTGAAGGAGGGTGTAAGAGCGAGAACATGATAAATGGACAGAGGCAAAAAGAGAAATAGGTGAGAGACAGAGGAAGAAAGAAAGAAACTGAAAGTATGCCGACTCACATACAGTGGCATGTTTTCATCATTATGATGCAAGTGGAATTTGTTTAATTATCAGTATATGAGGTGTAAAATAATGCTTATATTATTCGCAAAGAAGAAAAAAGTTCACTGAGGTCACCGGCCTTAAACGTCCTCTCTGATCACATGATCGCTTCCCTGCAAGTTAATGCACAGTCAGCAGTTACGTATATATCCCTCTCTACAACAGACACACACACACACACACACACACACACACACACACACACAAATGTTTTGCTTTCCTCATACACCCCTGAACAAGCGATCTGTGTGTGTGAACAACCGGAATCCGTGTGGTTATTTTTAGTGCTGCTGTGTGGAGCCTGGCCTCAGGTACACGTCCTCATGGGCGCAGTGGTTTATTGGCTCACTTTTAAAAAGAGCCGGGGGAGACGGCAAGAGAGACGATGGCACGGACTGGTGTGAGGAGACGTGGCTCGTATTAGAGGCGTGCCCAGAGTGATGCACGTGGGTTTGGTGGTGCTGCGTGGCCGAGGCCTGCATGTGCAAATGGGAAAAGCCATGTGCGATTCCGGAAGCGATCATTCCTTGGTCCCCGGCCGGTCCAGTGGATGTGCCTTGAGAGGGCAGTGGTGGGCTGGAGGTGTGGCCAGAGGAAGAAGGGGTGTGGCCAGTAAGATGAACAGAGATGGGCATGCTGGCAGGCTGTTGGGTCATGGGGCTTGTGACACGGAAGCACTTTTCACGGTGCGCCTTGAGCATGTTGGAGAAGCGAAATCGCTGGCCGCACACTTCGCACGGGTAAGGCTTCTCTCCGGTGTGTGTGCGGCGGTGACGCTTCATGTTGGGCCGACTGGTGAAACTCTTCCCACAGATCTCACAGATGAATGGTTTTTCACCTGCAACACCAAAGCAAGAGCATGAGTTTGGAAAAACTACAGTTCAACACTTACAGTCCAAGAATATTTGCAGAAGGCATTAAAATAGCTAACTGTGGTTCTAATGGACTTGGTTTTGAATATTACATAGGTATTGCATACATTTTTTTTTTAAAAACCTCCACTCTGCTGGGAAGATGTTCCTCTAGAGTTTGTGGAGATTTGTGCTCAATCAGCAAGGGTAAAAGTCAGGTACTGATGTAGGGTAAGGAGGCCTGGGGTGCAGTCAGCGTTCCAATTCGAGTTTAAAAGAGTTAAGGTCTGAGCTCTAGAGCAGTTCGCTCAATGTCTTCCACTTAAACCCTTGCCAGTCATATCTTCATCGAGTTCACTTTATGCACAGAGGCCAAGTCATGCAGGAACAGGTTTGGGTCTCCTAGTGCAAGTGAAGGGAAATTTTAATGCTTCCACATCCAGAGACATCCTGTGGTCAGGGAGGATCTACATAGGACCAGAAAAGTCAAATGTCCCAATACATTTGGCCTTGTAGTGTTCATTGGGTTTGTACACATACTACTTAAACGGCAGCCAATGTTTTTCATTTACATTTGAGTTTTAGGTAAATCTCTCCCTGAAGAACGAGGATCCGCATGTATCGGTAATAATTTGGGTTTAAAAACAAAACAAAAAAAAAACAAACAAAAACAAAAAACACTCAATTTGATATAATGGACTTTATGGCTAAAGCAGGTTTGTTTTTTTGGGTGTGTAAAATAGAGGCATGTGATATTAAAGGGCATTTAAGGGTGTGTTCCACCACAAGCGTTTAAGTCTCTCATCTAAACTCTTAAGAAGAAGGAGGAGGGAAAAAATAAATAAATAAATAAAAAAGCTATGCAGCCCCATACACAGCTGTGTGTTCTGCCACCTGTCCATCAAAGCCAGCAGTAACATTGTGCTACAGCATGTGCTACTGTAGCGCTTCTTTGGATGTCTTCCCACTCAGATTAATGAGTCTTAGATGTCCATCAGGCCATGTTCACCAGTTTTCCTATCATGAACCACCACTGCACACTAGAAACACCCCCACAGGACCGGAATTTTTTGGAGACACTTTGGAAAAATCACTCAGATCCTCACGCTTGCCCATTTTTCCTGCTTGCAATACATCAACTTTAAAATCTGACTGTTCCCTTGCTGCCTTATCCACCATATACTTTGATAAGTGCCACTGTATTGGGATAATTCGCACCATTTACTCCACTGGTCACTGGTTTCAGGGTTATATATATGATTACTGGGTGGAACTGTATACATGTTTATGATGAGTTACCGTATGTATATGTGGGGTAACTCATATGCTGGTCAGTGAGTCTCACCTGTGTGCGTCTTCATATGCTCGTCGAAATACTGCTTCATGTTGAAGTCTTTGCCGCACCACTGGCACATAAATTGCTTGTGTCCGATATGGATGCTCATGTGAGATCGCAGCTGATACTTATACTGGAAACGCTCGTCACAGTTCTGCGCATACACACGGAAATAGACAGTGTGGGTGAAAGGAGTAGCTGTAGCTGGAACAGGAAAAGAGCTTTGTAATATACGCATCATAACCTGTTATTACATCTTATAAGCCTGTCATTACCAAAGTTATTTATACATGAAACAGCCCAATCCTGCCTGGCTGACACACACACACGCGCTCTTTCACATAAACATACATGTTCTGTGCTTTTCTGAAACCAGCTCCACCCAGACCATCCTGTGAGCCCCACACCCACCAGGGCTGAAAACTGCCACGAGGCTAGGAGTGGCCGCTCCCATACACTCCATGCAGGAATCGGTTATTTTCATTTCCAACCTCAGTGATTTTATGGTGGGAAAAATAAGGTGTTAACATGAACTCGTAGACACGGAAGAATCCGCGGATATAACGAGCACTAAGGAATAGTTCTGTATGTAGACAAAAACTTTTAGACAAGCTATTTAGAAAACAGAGAGGACAATGATGAAAACACTATATTCATAGTATAGTGAACATTGCGTAATTAAATCAAATACATACGTATATGTACATACACACACACACACACACACACACACACACACACACACACACACACACAGAGCGTTGACTCCACCTCATGTGCACCCACTCACACAAACTATTGCATTCATTTGACCTCTTACATGGAGGTAAAGCAAACTCACATGCAGCCGCCAATGCATATTTGGCGCTGTGTGTGTGTGTGTGTTTGGAGGACACCTGCCAATATTTCCTTGCCAACTTGACATCAAGTCTCTCTTAAATATACTTACACCAACCTTATATCTGCATCGAAAGTGTAATGAGGTCCGTGTTGGTGTTCTTTCAATCTCTTAATATGGCATCAGCCTGTTTACAGCCAAATCCGAATTTTATTTGTCAAAACTGTTGGCTGTACTGTAAATATTAACTCCAGAAATAATGGCACCCTTTAGAAAACTGAATTATGCATTCATATTAATTTCATGCAATATATTGAATGTATTTCATATTTAAAAATTTTATATTTAATAAACAATAATTTAATATTTAATATATTTAAATGCAGATTTCTGGCCCACTGTCGCCTTTTACTATTGTTAACCAGAATGTTTTGATTATGAGCAAAAATGAATGGGGGATATAGTTTGGAATAATCATAATCATCTTTCCTAGTTTAGAAATATTTTAAGGCTGCATAATTATTTTAATTTTATGGCTCCGATTTGTGTAATAGTTTAATACTAAGACTTAATTTTTTACATGAATTGCTTATTATTATTATTTTTGTTTTGCTCCTTGATTTCTGTCTTGGTGATGAGTGTAAAAAAGAATGATAGAAAATTGGTTGTCAGTAGGTCTTTGTTAGGGTGTTTATATTTGTGGAATGAATATTAGGGGTGTAACGGTACACGTATTCATATAGAAATTTTCCGGTACAGTGCTTTCATGCGATTTTTACGTGCGGAACATAAAATTAGTTAAAAGTTAGAATTCTCAGAAACTCAGATTCTTTCCAGCCTGGTTTTGTGCGCAAAGGTTTTCACCTTCTCGCCTTCTGTGTTTCCACGTAGTGCGTACGCAGGGCTCAAAGTTTACTTAAAGGTGCACACTTTCTCCCGTCAAGTCTATTTTCCAGAATTCACAACCGAAAAGCATTTTCCAGCCTTGTTTTGTGGGTACAGCGCGTTTATATATGGGACCCCTGGACAGGAAAGACACCAGACGCTGCAGAATGAAAAAGCGATTCGGGCCAAAGAACAAGAACAAGAAGTTTCCAAATGTTTGGGATAATTTCAAATTCAAACACAAAGAAAACACCCTACAGTGCATTTACCTTTTTTAAAAGTAATTTGAATTTAATTTGTATATTTTTTTTTTTAATGATTTTTTATTTATTTATATATTTTGTATTTGTATTTCGACGTCATATGGCACTTACATGCACTAAATAGTTTAAGTTTTTAATTTCAGCAATAAAAGTGTACATTATTCCAAAAAAAAGGTAATTTTGGTAATATTCGATTACTAAAATAATCAATTGCTGCAGCCCACATACACACATACACATATATATACCTGTGTGTGTGTGTGTGTGTGTGTTTACCTCACAACGAAAAGGCTTCTCTCCTGAATGCTGAAGTGAGTGCACCTTTAGGGACATACTGCGCTTAAAGGACTTTCCACAGGTTTCACATGTAAACGGCATGTCCTTAGTGTGAGCTGGAGAGAGAAACAGCGAGAGAAAGAGAGAGAGATTTAGTGTATGTGAAACACTAATACTCTTGATGCCCATTAAAAAGACAAATTATGTCAAATAAAAGTAGAGAACTGGCAGGTATTTAGTTCGAGGCATGTAACCAGATGTTTCCTTCAATCAGCATCTACATCTTTTACTAGTTTCTCTCATAACGGTTCATTTCTACATGACTTGTCTTCTATATATTGGTCTACACATCAAAACAGACTTTTTAGCTAGGTATAGACTAGGATTGAAGTTATAGCTTTTTCGTTGTCTGAACAAGCTCTTTGAAGTCAATGTTTTCTTCTAGTTTTACTTTTTCAAAAGTAACTAGTTTTTGTCCTATTGATGGCATGAAGCTGCCGTTTTATCTATGCACCGCTAAGGCTGCACGAATCCGGATAAATCAGAAAATGTTTTTAGAAAAAGTTGCTCATTCACACTAAAACATCAGATCGGAGAGAAAAATATGCGTTCTCAAACGGAAACGTATTAGCGTGGACACGGCCTTGCTAGTCATAGGCACCTGTGAGCTTGTGTATGTGGAAGAGGGCAGATAGTGCTTTCCACCATGTGTGTCACACTACCTGCAATAACAAAGGGGGGGTCAGATATTTGTTTGTTTAAAATTGTAACTACATGATTAATGTCTTAGAAAAATCCCTTGTTAGCGCTGAATGGTTGTGTGGTGGAAGAAAATTGGGTTTTCAAACTACATAAGAGCATTTGGACAGCCAGCGTCCACGAGAAGCCTGAATAGATTACGCTTATTTTTGGTTCACTACAACACATCTTGATCGCATTGAGGCAGTCAGATGTAAGGCAGTCTGACTGTTTTGTTTTAAACGTAAATTTTGATATTTCCATGACATCGAGGCAGAAAATATTTCTGAAAGCTGAAGAGTCCAAGTGCACTATAAAAACACTTAGAGCAAAGCCTGATTTGCCACAATTCGGTCATGGTAACGAAAGAAATAGAGAAACACACACAAAAAAAACAACAAAAAACCCCAGAATGTTACTACTCAAACTCAAACTCAAAGCACAGTACCTGCTGAAAGTTCATTTGAAAGTGCATGTCTTCATGTGGGTCTCCGTGTCTTAAAATTCACTCCAAGGACATCTTACATATATTTAAAAGTGTCCCCTGTATTTGTTGCGTGCGTGTTACGCTGAAGGAAAGTATTTCTCCTTACTCACCGACCATGTGCTTGCGAACATGGGCCATCGTGTAGAACTTCTTCTCGCATATCTCGCAGGCAAATTTCTTCTCGGCATAGCCGTGGACAATCTTGATGTGCTCGTGGAGAGACCAGAGCTTTTTGAACGATTTATTACATGACACACACTGGAACAAAAATAAACAAAGAAACACATATTTAATCAGAAATTTCCTATCATATAAAAAGCAGGATTTAATTAATTCACTGTTAGATTAATTTTTTTAATTTTGGATGCTGGTGGTCTTAGCAACTTTCTGTCTCTGACTCTTTGTCTCCCTCTACTGGTTCATATAGGAAATGCAACGTTCCCACATATGGACAATTGTTTTAAATTGTACATTTAATTTGATATATTTTATTTGATATACATAAAGTCAAAAAATGTAAAAACGTGTCGATAAAAACTTAACTGGTGAACCACGCAGCAATCCACAAATCGGTGTAGAGCGCGTGCTCCGTTTTGAACTTGGTGGTATCTCCTTATCACCAACATCTGGTTCAGCATCAGTTCAACAGCAAGCAGCACAACAACGTATTTGTGTGATTCTTGTTGTAGAAGGTTTTGGGTTCATGATCATTTCGATAGATATCAGTGTTTGAGTTATTAATATCATTCTATTAATAGATTGGTGTAGAATAACGAGTCTTTTCACAAACTTAATTAAGCTTAACCGAGTTCAATAATCTTAATGCCTACATCTGAAGGCAAACATTTTTCTCTACTTTTTCTCAAGTGAAAGTTTAAAGGGAGCGCTTTTACTGGAGTCATATTTTACCTACTGTATCTCTACTTTAACTGAACATTTATTGAACAAGGCAGTGAAGGACTAAAGCTCTGCTGCATCACCATCTTTGGATTTAAATAAAGAGAACTAATTTCCACAGGCATCATTATATATCATGTAGTCACATGACTTTGTTAAAGGATTTAAGCGCAACATAAACCTTTAGCACCACTAAAGATCCTTTAATGTCTAGAGATTATTGAGTGTTATCTGTGATCCGTGCTTCCCACCTGGATGTTTTTTTCGCAGTCGGTCTGCTGGTGCAGGGCCAGCTCGCTCTCCAGGACAAACTTCTTGCCGCACTTGTCACAGATCTGCATGCGCCTGTGCGTGACGTTCATGTGCTTCTCCAGGTACCAGCGAGTGTTGAACACGCGTGGGCATTTCTCACACGTCAGTGTTCCCCGCTCCTCGCCTTCCCTCCCTCCTCCTGAAGCAGACGGACCAGAGCTTCTTCCTTCCCGCGCTGACCTGCGCTTCTGAGGCGGCACTTCGGCACTCCTTCTCTGCCCCCTGGTGGTCACTCCGAGTGAGCCCGGGGCTGCAGCGACGTGGTGACCCTTTGTGCTTGTCCGCTTGGATCTTGTCCCCAAAGTCTCGTTTTCCTCTCCATCGTCGTCGTCGGGGTCCTCCTCTGCGCTATCCTCTTCTTCCATGCTATCTTCCTCATCTTCCTCCTCTTCTTCTTCCTCCTCCTCCTCCTCTTCACTGTCACTTTTCACCTCTCCTACAGGGATGTTCTTGTCACCTTTAGAGACATGCAGGGTCTGGTTGTTCAGGTTCACCTCAACAATGATCTGTTCTCGCTTGAACTCCTCCTCCTCCTCCTCCTCCTCCTCCTCTTCTTCTTCTTCTTCTTCCTCTGTGTCATCGGACGTCTCGTCGTTTTTGGTCTTTACCCCTCCAGTCGTCCCGGAAGCTTCTTTGTAGTAATGCTGAAGAGGGGCAGGACTGGCCTCGAGGTCAGGAGCCAGTGCTTTGGCAGGCATCTTGTTGTCAACCAGCACTGAATAGGGCTTGGACACTCCCTCCTGCTTGTAGAGCTTTGGTGATAGGTCGCTGTCTGCTAGAGAGGTATGGTGGTAGTAGGCCTGTGTAGAATGTGTCCTCGACCCCTCCTCCTGCGACATGGCTTCCTTTATAGTCTCTCCCTTCCGTGGCTGGCACGACTTCATCTGTGTGTAGATAGTCGTTCGAGTTGTTTCTACAGTTTGTTAACCAAGCGTGAAACCTGACAAGGTTCCTATAAGCCAGGCAGGCACCAGTCTCCTACCTCTCCCTCGACGGGAGAAGAAAAGCAAGATGCCCAAATCGAACCTGCCCCCATGACCTCCACATCAGAAGGAGGTAGAGATGAAAAGGAAGACGAAGCGGATTTACACCTTTTTTTTTTTTGTTCAGCTCGGTAGTCGCAGGCAATGCTGCAATCGCTGCTGGAGTTTGGACCAAAGCTTTTTCTTGTCTTTCGAGGTGATAGAAGGGATGCTTTGTCCTCTGTTAATTTCTGCTGAATCAGCAAAAAAATGCCTACTCGTACGCCGAGATTAACCTCTTGTGGTCGTAGCAACCCGCCGGGTCTGTTTCAGAAGCACGGTACCACGCACTGCCTGAGAGAAACAGAAAGTAAAAAAACCAAACAAAAACAAATCGTTCAACTTGGCTTGACACTCAAAATCCGAGCCTGAAATAAAGGCGAAATATAACGCACTTACAAAATAGGAGCTGAAACAAGAGAACGCGAAACAGGATATGAAACAGCACAGACGTTCTCACAAAGAGCAGGTCGTGGTGCATATCGTTTCGGCATTAGAAGTTACCATTTATATATTGATTGATTCATTTAGAAGCCAAACCGACCTCTTATCACAGAGATTGCATAAATCGTATACCTGGCTGTAAAAAGGCAAGTCAGCGTTTCGGCATCCACTACGCGAGTGTGGAAGAGATAAGCGAAACTGTTGTTTGGTTAAGGTGCAGAGATCTAGAAATCTCACTACTACCAGCACACATACAGGCGTGCATTTACTCACTCACTCACACACACAAACACACGCGCACGCTCCTGACCGCAAGCGTTTCACTTCTGTGTGGGAGCAACTTAAATTAAAACCACAAAGGAGCTGAGTAGAGAAAACTAAAAACCCTTAAAACACACATACACACCCCTTCTTCTACACACAAACACGTGATTATTTAAGAAGTGATCGCAATATTTAATGTGCGATTTTATATAATCGACAAATAAATCGTCAGAAGAAAATCTGGTTGGGGGGGTCATAAAAAACTTGTATATGAAGCTTTATAATTAACAGAATTTTTAACAATTTCTTTCTTTTTTTTTTCTTTTGTGCAAACCAACAGGTTTTAGGTTTTATTTCCTCTTTATTTTACGGTTTCTTACTGATCACTACTGATCCTGTGTTGTATTTGAAGACCTGCTGCACTGGTGGGCTTTAGAAAAACTCATCAATAAATATGTGGCTCTCAATTAAATACATCTGCACATACAAGTCTGACCTCCAACTTATAAATGTTGTCAGCATGCTGTTCTTTTTCCTCAGCTAATATGCTATAGCATAGTGTTGTATTAGCTCAGGAAAAGTAATCCGTATGGACATTTCCCATCAGATCTTTAGGGTCTGGGCACATTTTGGCTTCCTTGCCAGCCAATAGAGCTAGATGAGAAGAAAAATGAAGCCACACACACACGCATGCTGCAGCATTTCCCGTCTGATCAACGCAACCTAAAGAAATAACTCCACAGCGATTGTGGCGCCAACAACGGATAAGAAACCGAGTGTAATACGCAGAATTCAGTAACGCTACAGAGAGCAGTGTGTTTATGAGGCCACACACAGCGAAGAGGATAATGAGATATAAAAAGCTCAGGCATACCTTGAGAGTCACACCACTAACGTTAAGCTTTAGTTTCAGCATCCCAATTGATCAGACGAACACCATGTTTTCAACTACCGTAGTTTCATAATGCATGCATCAGTTAGCTTGCATCCCTCCCACCCCTTTCCACGATTCAAGCGAAAACCAAACTGAAATATGTTACGGGAGGTGAAAAAAAAACAAACAAAAACAACTCTGCACACCCATTATCATTGAGCATTTGACTGGGCTCAGAATTAACCAATCACTTTCAAACTTCGCCAAATAAAGATCAGCTTTTCTGTCTTGTCATCACTAAAGACATGGTCTCCAAAAAGCTTACAAAGCATGTAGATAGGGCTGAAACCATCCCTCGAGTTATTCGAATACCTCCCCCCCAAAAAAAAAGAAAAAAAAGGATAATTTCCCTCGATGCTTCCGTTAGTCCATTTAACTCTTGACTGCGTAATAAACATGGCATATGCACAACACGGGGCTGGAAACGTGCGTACCCCTCTTTTCAATTGACACACCTGGTAGTCTAGAAGGTGTAAAGGAAAATGTGATTCATCAGACCCAGCGTTGCTCTGTGCTCCGGTCCTGATGCTTCTGTGTTTAATACATTTTCTGCCAATTTTCATCATAGCCAGTATTAATTTTTTTTTGCAATTTGTGCTTTAGTAGCACTTTTGTGGGCTCAGACCAGTGAAGCTTGTCTTCACTCCCCATGTCATCAGTGTGACTTGGGCACCTATAAAAGTTTCTGGTTCAATAGTTGCTACCGATTCAATTCATTTTGTATAGCACTTTTTACAATGCTTTACATAAATAATGTGGTAATAAGGTTGTATGTGTAAAAATGTGTACGTTTATTGCCTAGAAGTTTGTTCCTTATAATTGTTTTTCCCTGATAAGCGAGTGGCGACTGTGGCAAGGAAAAACACTCTGAGATGGTATGAGGAAGAAACCTTGAGAGGAACCAGACCTCATCTGGGTGGCACCAAATGTCCATTCATTGTAGTTACATTGTTGGGGTGTGTAGTAATAGGTGTGGAAATGCAGATCTATTCATGAGCCACTGTGGTAGACTGCTGATATTAATTACAGTCTGAATCGGTCCTCGAAGTTCTTGAGTTGCTCGGCGGCTTCGTGGATCTTTAGGCTGTCGATGTGGAACCATCCTCAGCTGCACAGAGTGCTCTCAATTGAGACGGACTCCATCCAGAAGTAGGACGTCAGGATAAACCAGGCAGATCCGAAATACCACAATTTTCTGTTTCCAAGACAACAACGTAAGAGAGGACAGACTGTTCATTTGCAGCCTACTAAATCCCACCCACTGACAGAAGCCACAGTAGCAAGAGAAGGTTATTCACTACACCGGTTAGCGGTATTAATGTTATGCCTGATCAGTGTATGCAGATCAAATCAGTCAGAATGGTGTTATTTTTAAAATTCATTTACTCTACTTTTATAATACTAAATATTTTAAACAACCCAAGAAAATAGCAATAATAAGCAGTATTGAAAATGTATTGAAAATGCATAGTTTTGATTCACCCTCCTCGTGTGGTATTTTAATTATGCCCATTTTAACACCGGCACTGCAATGGGAAAACTATTAGTCAAATACGTGCTCTCACCATTTCTAATTTTGGGATTCCCATTAGTATGATGTTGAATGGCTGAAAATGGAAAACGAGAAAAGAAGCTTTTTCTCTTTTGTTTTTTAGAAGCGAACAGCGACCAATTTCTTTTCTATATCACCATATATATGTGTATATATTCGCCTCTACAGAGGAGTTTGTCTTTAACATCCAACCGATAACGCTGCTCAGGCACAAACCACACTCACTGAATACTCATTATCAAAGAGATGATTCATGAATGAAGAAATTTCTACTGTTCAATCGGATTTACAGCACTGCATCGGTATTTGGTGGGAAAAGATTTTCGCTAGGCCGTGTGAACGTGAGTCAGGAAATCAGTAGACGATTCGAAACCAAAATGTACTAATTTATATAGTAAGAACGTATAGCGTTCAGTTGGCAGTTATGAGATTCAGAAATGCCCTGAAACCACAGCTTTCAATTTGAGTGCATAGTGTGTAGCGGTCTATACTCCTGTTTTCAAGGAATGATTTAATGAGAAATTATAGTGTCGACATTTTGAAGAATGTACGATGAGGTTCGGCTGACCTTGCGGCGATCGAACTGACGGTTAGAAATATGGGAGTGGACCAGTGCATGGATGCTGAAAGCAGATAAACAATTTTTTTTTAAACAATTGTT
This sequence comes from Silurus meridionalis, assembly GCF_014805685.1. Classification (NCBI taxonomy): domain Eukaryota; kingdom Metazoa; phylum Chordata; class Actinopteri; order Siluriformes; family Siluridae; genus Silurus; species Silurus meridionalis. The sequence goes on from NC_060897.1 coordinate 7,267,818, forward strand.
GATCAGCATGGCAAGGAAGCAAAAACAGCTCAGTTTAACCACGCTCTACCTTTAACGGTCTCGGTCTGTACTTCCTGAGTCAGTTTTGTCTTTGAATGCGTATGTGTGTGTGTTGCATGGCCCACCTGCAAACGTGTGTAAAGCAAAGCAATCGCTCGATGCTAATGCGTCGTCAAAATTTTACATTCATCCACGAAGAAAGCGTGGAAATGCCAGGTAAATTGTTATAAAAAACAGACTGATGGGTGTCATGAAAAACAAAAAAACACTGTACACACTCCCACATACACCCACACCTATATACAGACACACTTCGCTACCTTTCTTCCTGCCCTCTCTGCAGCTTTCTGAGAATCAGCACATGCACTGTGAGACCACACGACGGGTGCACAAGCGGTCATATCTGTGTTTATTTGTGTGTTGCCGGGAATTGAGCTGCACTGTATGTAGTAATAGACATTTTGATACACGCAACATTATGCAGATGTTTATATACGCACGCCGGCCAATTTTCAGGAACACCCCGCAAACGCTGGATCCGTTCCAAGCTGTTTCGAATCTCTATTGGATTCAGAACTTAATCATGGTGCAAGCATACTTAACTATCATCAAACCATATGTCGAATGCGTTATTATGCTGGAAGACATTATATGCTGGGTAAAATGTGCCCATATATAGTCAGCAACAAGTCGGGTATGTTTTCTTGACAACGAAAACATTCGCCACACCGTTACACCACCAGCAGCAGCAGACTGTTGTTGCCACCAAATCTGATTAATCACAACAAGCAACGGTTTCCACAACATTACCTGCCCAGTTTGAATCAATCTCTGCACACTGTAGCCTCGATGTGGTCTTCTGCTTTTCTAGCCCATCCACCTCAAGGTCTGAAGTGCATCCAGGTTTGCTTTTCTGCTTACCGCAGCTACTGTATCCTTCCTGTAAGCTTACACCACTTGGGCCATTTTCATTTGACATTCCTCAAGAAAACTTTTTTTTTTTTTGTTATTAACCACTGGTAAATCCTAGTGACAGTTGAACATGAGAATCATATATTAGCAGTTTCTGAATGACTCACTGTATAATCTCACTGACAACCATGCCACAAAGTTACTGAGATTTGTTTTGTCTTTTTGATGCAACTGTTAACTGATGCTCTTGACTTTCATCTATGATTTTGTGCACTGTGCTGCTGTTGCACGATTGGCTGATTGGATAATTATACAATTACATAAATGTAGAGGTACACAGGTGTCACTATTAAACTGGCTATAGAGTTTTGGGGCCATTTCCCATAAGACACTGAAACTAAAACACAGCATGAACAATAGCTGTTTGACACGTGACCACTTTTTCTAGTGCTGAAATGAGCATTGGGTATCGATCATTCGACATTATTTAACACTACATTATTTAATAGTACATATACTACACTCGTGAAATTGTAAATCTAAACGTAGACTTCGGTTGTGTTTAATAACACTGTGCAGTTCTAATTTAAAGGTCTCGCAGCATTCACTACATCTCGCTTCAGGCAAGTTGATCAGAATACATGAATCTGTGTGAACTCCTGAATCTGCAAAGCCTCTTCTAACATCAGCAGTCAGTAGCGCTTGCGTGTGTCTGTGTGCACATGCAAAGGAAACCTGTGCTGTGGCAGATGGTTCAATCAGCAAGAAACCAAAGTTTGGTGGTTTTGATGCCAAAAAAAGAGACATTAAGACCTGCTGGCCACCACCCAAATCAATGCCGAGGCTCTCAGGCTTCCTATGACTTGATACCAGAGAAGAACTCCTGCGGGGGAAAAGAGTTTCATTCAAAGCGATGTTATGAGCCTTTCAGCACATCCATCTCTATAATTTTCTAACACGGTTATGCAGATTATTTGGAAAACTGACAGAATATTAGATCGTATGAACAACTGTGAATCAGAATCAAACAGTATCAACCTTTTTAAAACAAACTATTAGGCGTTTTAATCATGTTTGCAACTGCGGTCCATCACATTGCTTCCAAAAGCTTCCAAAAGGTGTTTATTCCTGTTAAGATTAACTCATTATTAAAGCATAGGATTTACACAATTCTCATCAAACCAGTCAGTAAGCAATCATGCCCTGTAGACAGGACTTGGAAAAGACTTGGATCATGATGGAAATGCTGAATCAGGGGGTAAAACCGCCAAAATATCTTACAAAATAAATAAATAAATGCTGAATGTGACGCATAAAATAGATACAGTGGAACCTCGGGTTACGAACGCCCCGGCATACGTATAATTCAGGTTACGAATTGCAGTTTATCAAAATTTTTGCCCCTGGTTACGAACAATATATCGGGATACGAACGTCACTCACCAAAAAATCGCAGGCAAGTTGGTTGTTTTTGCTCTATCCACGCAGCTCGTCACATCAGTTAGCGTCCTGTGTCCCTAGCGAGAGCATCGTGTTACTTATCCGCTTGAACTTTTCCCGGCAGCAGCGTAACAACTCGTTAGTTGATGCTCGTGGAATGATGAGATGGACAACATTAGCCGATGCATAACCACTTTACTTGTTTTTATGAAGATAGATTAGCAGGGTTACAGTCTTTTCCGAAGTACAATACCCATAATGAATTTCACTCTGGACTTCAATACCAACTGATAGTAGCCTTAAAGAAACAGCTCTCATTTTCCCTCTAATGCAACAATTGTCTCAGCGTTCGTGTTAATAACGCTTTAATATTCTATAATATAATATATAATAATATATAAATAATATAATAAGATTCTCCTTCCAAACAATAACTCTCCCTCCTCCCCCTTCTACGAACGTCGTCTCCTGCAGCGAGTCTTCTCAAAGGGAAAGTACCCGGTAAAGATCTTTTCCTCTTTTGTATGTTTTTATGTGGTATGATTTTAATATAACATGTTAAAAGTAAAAAATATTAGTGAATATTGGCTTTATTTTTATTTAAGTAATATTTTTGGTTGTCCAGAACGAATTACCGAAGTTTCTGTTCATTATTATGGGGAAATTTGTATCGGGATACGAACTTTTCAGGTTACGAATAAAGTACCGGAACGAATTAAATTCGTAACCCGAGGTTCCACTGTATTTATATAATTGTACCATGTGCTGATTGGTAAAAATTACAGGGGCAACAAACAGCGATTATTTGCAGTTCATACAAACATAAGAAGTTTGTAAACCTTCGTCTGGTGCCACTATTTCTGAACAACGAATGAGAAGAGTTTTGAGCGCTCTAGCCCTACAAAACTACTCAGCGTTTTTTTCCTTTCATATCTGGTTTGTTTAATTGCATGCAACAAGAAACCAAACCAATCAAAACCATTAGCGGGGGTGAAATCGGCGTCTGATGTGGGAAACTGTCAAACCAAGTATCTCTCTATTAGGTGCTTCTCATTATTAGAACACATTATTCTACTGAGTCAAAGTGGACCATTACGTAACGGTATAACAAAACGTAATAAAAGAGGATAACTTAAAAACCTTCTGTTCTTACTGAACTCAAACACCTTACTAATTTAGTCTGTACAGAAGAGGTGGCCAAGAGACTGTGCCAAGAACTCAACAAGAGCCAAGGACTAAGGAAACAAATCATCAGCGAGAGAGAGAGAGGAAGAGAGAGAGAGAGAAGAGAGAGAGAGAGAGAGAGAGAGAGAGAGAGAGAGAGAGAGAGAGAGAGAGAGAGAGAGAGAGAGAGAGAGAGAGAGAGAGAGAGAGAGGATGAATCCAATTCCCTGACTGTTTAGTGACACTACAAATTTACCTGAAACTTCATCTAAGATACTTTTAGGTATTTATATCCAGACTTATTTTAGTTGGCTCGAGAGTATTTTTGATGGAGACTATACAATAAAACGTGGCTCTAAGCTTCTACACAGCTTCTGCTCAATACCATAAATGTAAATTGCAGCTAAATCAGACCAGGTGGAGAGCTGATCAAACCGAAAATGAAAATGTGGTTAGGTTATGGTTGCTGTTTTGAATTGAAGTTACTTCTGTGTGACTTATACAGATTCAATTTGAAAGAAAAAAAAAATATATAAGTAATATTCAGGAATGCATCTGATGCTGCTGAAAAGAGCTGCAGTCCAATCATTTAGCAGTCTTTAACAATCTGTACTTGGGTGGCACGTGTGAAAATGCTGATTTACCAAAAAAAAAAAAAAATTTGATTTTTCATAGCGGCGCTTGCGATTCTGACTCACACAGACACTCCTTGATGTTTCCACCTATGTTATGCATTTTCTGCACTGCCAGATGTCATGTTTTTACTAGTGTCTTTTATATTTTGTCACTAACCGTGGGAAAGAACCCCCTACTTTCACAGGAAGAGGCCGCTCAACTGACAAAGCCAACCCTTTTTTTTTTTTTTACTAACCACGGTCATAACCAAATCTTTAAAAATAATAAGGTTCTTGATCTAATATGATATCATTTCTGTAGTAACTCAATGACAGGGACGTGCCACAGAGTCTAGCGTTTTGTAACACTACAAAAGAGTTTTTCCTGTTTCACAGCTGTTGCACCGCGGTAAATAGAAGATAGTAAAATTATAACTGCGTCGTTCATTAAGAAAACCTTTTATTCACAATTGTTAGTAAATACCTGTGGTATATATACGTAATAAAAAAACGTGGAATATACAAAACAATTCACGACGTGTTGTGAGAAAATAAGCAACAAGTTGCACCATCCGGTTACTAACTGATTTCTTAGAAAATCATACCCTGGTTTTATTCCAGTAAAGACTGAACAACAAAAGTCCGACCAAACTCAGTTTCACACTCAACTGTACAAGTGACAATGGTATATTTAATTATTTTATTCAATTCAAGAGGTATTGTTTGTCAATTCGCAAGACATGTCTGTAGAAATGGACCATGTATGCATGTTTTGGCAAGTTTGAATTTTTTTTTTTTTTTGAGCTTGTATTATATTTTTCATACATTCTCTTCTACCCAAACTAAGACCAGTCTGCGCATGGTTTCCTTTGATTCAACCCGCCATGCCATATACAAGAAAAAGGGAATAAACGGTAAAAAATAAAACATTTTGGAAAAACAGAGCACAAATCTCTCCTCTAAAGACATCACTGGATTAGACAGTAAACTCGAGTCCAATTAGTTGGACAGTTTCTCATCGTACTAGAAGTTTCACTGACCTAGAACTAAAAACTTAAAAATAAAACCGCATTAATGAAGTCATGTTTTCTATTTCTCCTTTAAATATTCCTCATATATTTCATGAATGAAAGGAACCAATGTAATGTTAATTGCAATATAATGGTTGCTTTAATGCAGTATTTATTGTTTGTCGATGGACCTCAAATAACCTATTTTTGTGGCCCTTCACAAGAAAAAGTTTGGGCACCTTTTGTGTCAAAATGTCTCTCTTTTTCTTTCGTTTTTCTGTTAAAAAAAAAAAGAGTTAAATGACAGGAAATGAAGCTGACATAAGTGTGTTGAGAATGTTCAGTATCCCTATATGTAATTAATTAGCTAACGCTAGCCATAATGCATACTACATTACGACCATTACATTCTGAAAAGCTGTCAGTGGACTTAGGTTTGAAAGTTAGAAAAATACGAGGATACTCAAGCTTGGCCAAA